>NW_018213200.1:0-1027 GCF_001263595.1 Phalaenopsis equestris | reverse complement strand
ATGATTAGAGTACAAGACATTGCTGACTAATGCCATACATTACCAATACGACGGCTATGCCTTATGCTTGGGTGATGATACTAAATCCTAGTATTAGGAAGCATCTTTAAAGAAGATATTAACGGGAGCCTTGGTTGGCCTTTGTGGCTTTCTCAAATTGCTATTTTCACTGTGATTTGTCCAAGTAATCTCCTCAAGAAGGACGACATAAATTGGACCAACTTTTACAACAGACATGCTCAATTCAGCCACTTAGACAGGTGAGCTGGATTGAACGAGATAACAATCAATTAAAATATAGTATAGGGCACTCAAATCAAAGATCATGTTCCATCTTATTTTTAATATCAAAGGTCATTATAGAAATTCAATACATATTTTTATTTTTTTCAAATTAATAATAATTTAATCGCGACACCTGTAATGCATTGATTTGATAGTTTAAAATACCGCCTAGGTACTTCATTTGCCACGTCATCAACGCGGAGGTATTTAGGATCCAGAAAAAAAACGGAAAAACCTCGAAGATTGCCGCATTGGAAGTATTTTTCTGTTATTTATCTCTCTTCGTTGGAAGGCCCTACGATTCTCCGGCGATCGCCGGAGATCTGTTCGCCTCTCGATCCAGTGTTCTCTCCTGTGTCCAATTAAGTAAGCGTGATAAAGACGCTCGACATTTTCGATCGTTCAATTACGCGTCAAGATTTTTTTTTTTAATTTTTTGATTTAAGCGATTTATTTTATGCAGCGTTGTTTTGAAGCTAACTTCCCGCAAGGAAACCCTCGCTCTTCTCTGTTTATATAGCAGTGGAGTACCGGACGCTTATTGGTGCCCGCATTCTCTCACCTTGCTTCTGGTACAGAGTCAGATACGTCATCTGTCAACGTGGAAGGATGAATCTGCAAACATGCTTGGCTCCGCCAATCGTATCTTGATTTTCGATTCTTCATGCATTTGCTGTTTTGGTTTCTTGTTGGACTTGCCAGTTAATGTTTGCTAATAGGTCTCTTTTTTTGTTTTTTTTTT
>NW_018213199.1:0-1027 GCF_001263595.1 Phalaenopsis equestris | reverse complement strand
ATAAAAATGCAAGTTTTGTAATTAACAAAGATTTAACATTGAAAAATCTTGAAATTAACGCCCCATTCTAAAATAATTTATTCTCCATATCTTCTTCTTAAAGTAATCATTTCCACGTATCATTTTTTGTTGTGATATAAAATTTATTTTATCAAAAATTGATCATATTCTTTTGTTTATCATTTTAATGTAATTAAAGTTAGTTTATTTGCTTATTTATTTACAATTTAATTTTTGGTATTTAAACTTAAATTATTATTTACTTCCCCGTAAGAAATTGTGTATGGCTTTTTTGTTTGAAATAGAGGAAGAATGAACTTTACATAGATAGGAAGGTTTTGCTAAAATTTGATATAATAGAAGTTAATTTTAAATAAGAGGAAATTAAGATTTTAAGTAAATGATTATAAAGAAAATTATTTAAAATCAAGCAATTAATTAAAACTCGGCTAAATCGAGAAAACAAACAACAGATTCAGGCATTATCAGCAACAGATTCACAAAAGCAATCCCAATATACACAGCGAAGAAGAAAAAGAAGAGCGAGGGATAACATAAGCAGCGCCATCACTCCATTACCCTTCTCTAAGCCCCACTTAAAACCCAACTCACCTTCCCCTGTACAATATCCCTACAGCTGAGGGCGCGCCCCACTGACAAACACTGAGTTCTGCTGCCCTAAATTGTCTGCAGGAAGAAGGTGGGAGCGGCAGAGAGGACAGGTGTTGTTTCTGTATTCGATCCACCGCTCCACGCAGCTCTGATGGAACAGATGACCGCAGGGGAGCCGATTCACCACCGACTCCGGCTCGAATCTGGCCAAGCAAACCCTGCAGTCGCCGTGCTGGTGGTCCTCAAGCCGCCGGCAGCCGAACGCAGACCCGAATCGAACTGGCTTGATCCTGCTACGAAACTTCTGCGTGAGGTTCGTCTCCACCTGTGATGAAAGATTGGGGATTTCCAGCGCGTTGTCCGATACGGACGCATCGATCTCCGAAGTGAGGCCGAAGATGTGGAGCGCAGATCG
>NW_018213198.1:0-1027 GCF_001263595.1 Phalaenopsis equestris | reverse complement strand
ATTTGCGTACATAAGACGTACGCAGCACTGCGTACTTCCAGGAGGTACAGGGGGGTTATATCGGGGTTATGCCCTCTCTAAAACCCCTGTAATCTCTTTGTAAACTACTTGTAACATACAAATGAGTTTCGGACTTCTGTAGTTTCATGGGTATAAATAAGTTACATGGAGGTTATAAGGGAGTTAAACGGAGGTCAAAGGGGGTATAACCCGGATATAATCCGCCCGCTGAATAACCCCTACGTAGGTAGGCAGCAAATATTTTCGGAGTAGAGACATGACTGACACCGACTACATTGGATGCTCGAATGCCCCGTGAAAGCAGATTCTTCATCCAACAATATAAGATATGTAAAAGGCAAATTTCTGGAAATGCATTGCTTTACAATAACTTTTCAGCAATTACAGAGTAAACATACCGGACGGGATGCGATAAGCATACCTTGGCAAACTGGCAAAATTGTCGCCGACTCTTGAAACCTGCTCCTCTACCACCACAAAACTGCTTCCGTCTCTGATAACAACAATCGAAAATTCGCCCAAGTATCACAACAACTACAAGTTAAATTGTTGAAACTCTAAACCCAGACTGAATTTATTCAAATTTATCGTCCACAGTCAAGATTACCAGGAGGATCGTGCTTACGGAGCATCTAGAACTCTGGAGGATTTGAAAATTGCAAAATAGGGATTTCTCCGGGCTGCCATTGGTGCTCGTGTGAATGGCAGCGATCGTTTTCGAGAGTGGCAACAAGGGCGATGCCATGGGAGCTGCCAGATGGTTTCCAGAGCGTGCTTGAGAAGAAGATGAGCGAGAAATCACTGCTTTGAGCGTCCTGCCTCCATTTTCTTCGCCAGGGGCGCCTTCACTCTCCTCTTTGTTCTGTGGATAAGCTGAGCGTCGCGGGGATAGGTGCAGTAGTTTGACAGGGAAGTTGGTAACCCCAAAAAATCGAGAAAAATAAGTAGCTCAGTAGGTTATTTATTAGAGGGTATTATAGGGTTATATTTATATCTCATTTAATTT
>NW_018213197.1:0-1027 GCF_001263595.1 Phalaenopsis equestris | reverse complement strand
AGCCAAAGAAAAAAGAAGGAAAATTTACATTCAAACGGCTCAATTTTCATGTATTTATATATCTAACATGTAAAATTTTAACTTTTACATACACACTATTTTATCTATGTATGAAAATGTGTATTTCACTTCTTTAAAAGCTAAAACGGTGGTACTTTTGATGTGATATGAAATATTTAGATGTCATGAATGTAAAAAAGCAGAGTTTAAATGTTAGATTTGTAAATACAGGAATTGTCAGCCTTCTTCTGTTCTCTTATGATGCCTACCATTTTTTGTGGCAGGTGTTGATTTTGGAGCGGAACTCTGACGTTGGTAGGAAGTCAATTTCTATGCTTTGAGTTTTCTTATTTCTTTTTTTTTTTTAATTTCTCTTATTTATTTAATATTATTTGTTTGGTGCTTTTTATTGTGAAAGGATTATTTTACTGTAAATTAATTTTGCACGATCGAATTCTGTATTTAATTGGTATTTTGAATTATCTTGCAATTTTTATTCTATGCTGCCATTCCAAATTATGTACATCAAGCCATGTTAGTCTGATGAGTCTATAAAGTATCAAACTAATCCTCAGGCTCTTTTAATGATGCTAAAATAATCCTCGCATAGGTTCAGTCTATATTAAAAGAGTCTCGGGACTAATTTGACACATTTATACACATTTATAGAGTAAGGGATTCAACTAAATAGACCACAAACTGAAAAGATATTCTACAGGGCTGTTGATAACTAATAACAGGAGCAAAATTATACATCATAGATGCAATTTCTAAATTTTAATAGACAGATGAAGGAAAGCTAAGAGTGCACTCTAGCCAAAGTGCACATAATTACGTCTCTTAAAATAGTTGTAAAAAGGGCATTTTCTTGTACTGATGATTACTTTGATTTAAGTTTATGCACACCAGATGGAAACCTATAAAGTGTTTTGATGCATATGAGGGCCGTTAATAGGGCTGCAAACAAATCAAGCCGAGCTGAGTAGGAGTTTGTTCCAGCTCGACTCGAACTCAATTCGAGTTTTTT
>NW_018213196.1:0-1027 GCF_001263595.1 Phalaenopsis equestris | reverse complement strand
AGGACACAATGGAGAAAAAGGATTCATGCAGCCGATCCCACTTAGCGGGATAAAGGCTTTGTTGTTGTTGTTGTAGAGATAAAAACCATTAAAAATAAGAAAATAAGTGACAATCAGACAATTCAATATCTATAAATAAGTTTAACTTAGAAATAATAATAAAGTAGACTTTCCTTCTTTTCAACTATCCTAATTCATCCACTACTTAAATTCTGGTGTAAATTAAGTGTAATTACATGCCACTAGAAACTAGGAATTCAATATCTCTATTGCTTGATACGGGGAACCAAAATAAAGTTAGCTATAGTAGTTCCTGCTGCTGATAATGCATAAGCATGAGCGCTCACTCCAAATTCATCAGACAAGACAGTAAATGGAAATTCAATAACAAAGCATTAAAGAAAAACAATAAGTTAAAACAGAAGAGAGCGGAACTAAGATTCAAACCAAGTCCTCACGCAAGCAATCCATACCCAAATTGGAGACAAGGGCACTGAATGCTCACCCTTTATTCCTTAATGGTAGAATCTAGATCAATTCATCACTGAAAACCCCGAGGGCAAGTATGGATCAGGAGAAGCGGAATTGCAGAGACCTGTAAGAGCCGAAACGAGAGACAGCCGGCTGAGATCAACGAGACTTTCCAAAATCCTTGCTCTTCTGGCTTCTCTGCCTAGAGGATAAGTAGTCTGCTTTCCAGTCTCGAGCTGACATCAAGACAAAGTGCTGTTTGGGAGCAGGATTCAAGCAGCACTTAACCTACCTGCCAAACAGCAAAAATCACAACTGTAAATCCAACAGAATTTTAAATCCCATATCTCCTCAGTTTTTCCTTGAAACCTAGATATAGTAAGTCCAAATGGAAGGCGGATTTAAGGGATTTAGGAAATTCAGCGCGCGAATGGGGGAAACAGTAACCTTCGATTCTTCTTCATCCAAATTTTGCTTTTACTTCCCCGCCGCTCGCCGGACGTCGCTCGGCGCCGTTTCGAGCTTGCTCCGGTCGCGAAGTAGGGGCGAGGTAGGG
>NW_018213195.1:0-1027 GCF_001263595.1 Phalaenopsis equestris | reverse complement strand
TAATAATAATAATAAATAAATAAATAAAATAAAGAGTACATAAAAAATGCATCAGGACAAATTTCGAGAACATTTAACGGACAAAGAGATTGAAAAGTACGGCTAAAGAGGGCACGTTAGCAGAAGGACGAAGGTTTCACATGTGGAAGATCGAAATATCCACTTGACTAGGTGCAACTCTCCTGAATCGAGGCTAGGGGGGACAGAGTGCAGGCTACCTGAACCAAGGTTCAAGGTCCGTTGAGCCAAACAAAGGCATCAGCATACCTCTTGCCACAATTTGACTCAAGAGAAGAGTTCAGAATCGCCAACCATCTCACATACGCCTTTGAGATTCCTCATCGAGGAATAAAAACTGGTCATAACATAATACATGGAGCATCCTGAATAATCTCATACTATGGTGATGTTGTCTATGACTGATAATCAAGCCCTATTATATCGACATAAGATCTTCATCAAGTGATCAATGGTCGAAAGGCGGACTAAAATACCCAACCGACAAAGCCAAGTCAATCGCATAAAGTTTTACCAACTTGAATACCTTCAAAAGCCGACAGACAATCTCGATCCAGCACGGTTGGACGAGTAGGTCTAACCAAACCAAGGTCTGGTGATTATAGCCGACCGAGTTAGAGGGTAGTCGAGTCAAATGTTTATACATGTAAATTACTTAAAATATCATGTAATGCTCCCATTAAAATAATTATAAGTGTTATAGTTGGTGGCTACAGGGGTGATGGTTGATTGAAACAATTATTTGTGATGTTGGCAATGGTTGATGGCCGTTGATGCTCACTCTTCTCTTTTCATATCTCCTTTAAATGAGGATGGGGGTTATTTATAGTTTTTTAGATGATTGTATTGGCAAACATAGTCATGTTCTCAAAACACTACTTCATATGTTTCACATTGATTTTCTTGATCACATGTAATTTTTTTACAATATTATAATTAGATGTTATTGAGCTAATTTTATTTATCTTGTCCAACCACTTAATTTTAATACAAACATATTACTTTTACA
>NW_018213194.1:0-1027 GCF_001263595.1 Phalaenopsis equestris | reverse complement strand
ATATATATATATATATATATATATATCAAGGTTACTTGATTTATTAAACGAAAAACGATATTTGTAAAATATATATAAATATAAAGGCAATTAATGCAAACCGACAAATTAATTCCTATGTTAGATGATTTCTTAAGCCAAATACTATATATTTTAAATATATAGAATAGTCAATTCATGCATATCAACCAAATCCAATGTATTTACATACCAGCCAATTCTTATGACATGTGTTAGTCGATTTATTATACCAAATGCTATATATGTCAAACATATATGTATATGACAAAAAATTTATGTCTTCAATTATCAATTCTTATATCATGTGTTAGATAATTTATTAAACCAAATACTTTATTTGTCAAATATATATATATATAAGAGAATTCATGCATACCAACCAGTTCCTATTTATTTACATACCATCCAATTTCTATGTGAGGTGTTAGATGATTTATTTAACCAAATACTATATTTGGCAATTCTTATATATAAGGCAATTCTTGCATACCAACCTATTCCTATATATTTACATACCAAACTATTCTTATATATTTACATACCAACCAAATACTGTGTCAGGTGTTAGATGATTTATTAAACCAAATATTATATTTGTCAAATGTATATATAAATGGCTATTCCTGCATGCCAACCAATTTCTATGTCAGGTGTTAGATGATTTATTAAACCAAATACTAGATTTATCAACTATATATAATAGCCATTTCATGCATACCAATCAATTCCAATGTATTTACATACCAATCAATTCCTATGTCAGGTGTTAAATGATTTATTATGTATTTACATTCCAACCAATTCCTATGTCAAGTGTTAGATAATTTATTAAACCAAATACGAATTTTGTCAAATGTATATAGGAGGCTATTCATGCATGCCAGCCAATTTCCATGTATTTACACACCAACCAATTCCTATGTAAGGTGTTAGATGATTTACTAAACCCAATACTATACTTGTCAACTATATATATAAACGACAATTCATGCATACCAACCAATTC
>NW_018213193.1:0-1027 GCF_001263595.1 Phalaenopsis equestris | reverse complement strand
TTAAAAAAAAAAAAAAAAAAAAAACGCCAGCAGAAGTTACAGCTCTACTGCTATGGCTTATGAAGATGGTGAAGAATATACAAGGATGCAGATGACAAGAAAATGCAGACGGAATAGCTGAGTAGATCAATTCCTGTAGTAATTGCCACCATTTTGCTTCTTTCAAACATCTTAACGAGAAGAATCATGACAATGACATGTCCAACCTTCGTCTTAAGTTCATCAAGAGACCTTATATTCATCCACTTGGGTCTCTCCTGGACGACATAACCCAAGAAAAGTTCAACACAGTTTTTTTTAAGCAGATTATTAGAATTATGAATTGATTGCAAACCTAAATGTGGAGAAATTTTTATCCCAAGAGGTTTTAAAATCTTTTGATTTGGTTTAAGATGGGTGCAATGTTTGAATAATCAACCAACTCTTGTATTCAAAACAAATATAAGGATTTAAAGCCCATCCTACCCATATTTTTTTGGTGGGGATTCCTTACCCAGTGTTTTCCTCATAAATATTAGCTCTTTTATGTTGTAATGATTCATCATATGCTTGACTTAGAAATGGACTTAACCAGAGATATAAATCATGTTCCCCTTCATAATTTGGGAAGGGACAAACAAAAGCTATTTTATATATGTTTCAGTTTCTTCAGGGTGAATGTATTAATGAAATTATGAAATCATTTGAAATCCTCAGAATTTGGGCTCATTTGGTTGTTTGAAGATAATGAGTTCTAAAAATTTAAGAAACTTGTCGGGTTCATCGTTTAGTTAGTTACACATAAACATTCATATTGAATAAACTTTACAAACCTTTTTGAAAACTTAATCATAAGTGATGATTTAGTTTTTAAACTCAAAATGAGTGAAATGGATTTATCACTTTTTTAAAACATTTTGTTCCGAGTGAATTTAAAAAACTATACATTATACCAACAAGAAAATGTTCAAATTTTGCCATCATAAATAGGCGCATTTGTGTAGATTTCCCATGGGAATTTTGAACGAGTTATGCTGGAGAAAGATGC
>NW_018213192.1:0-1027 GCF_001263595.1 Phalaenopsis equestris | reverse complement strand
AAAAAAAGTTCTAACATGCACTGTGGTCATCTCTAATATTAAAAACGACATGATGTGCACCAATTAAACACAATAAAGACCACTTCAAAAACTGTTACCCATCCCTTCAAATTAAACTTGTTTGTTGAATCACATATATACCTTACCTTAACATACACGAGATTGGCATTGACACATAGAGCAAGGTTGCTTGGAAGCGTCCACGGTGTCGTCGTCCATGCCACTAGAGCAGTGTTGTCTGGATCACCTATGATGGGAAATGACACCATAATTGCGGGATCTGCCACATTCTACATAACAAGCAAAAATCACAACAAAAGGAAAGCAGAATTTGTGAGGAAAGACTGCAACTTGAAATCTTCAAACCTTATAATTCAGCCCGGTTTCAAAATTCGAAAGAGGTGTCTTGCAACCCGTACTGTAAGGCATGACCTGGAAGGCACGTCAAGCACAAGTGTAATATTTTACATCCGATAAAACCCGAAGAGGAACTAAAAACGCAATATTTTTCGTAGATGAACAAACCTTGAAACCACGATAGATGAGACCCTTGTCATACAGCTGCGCAAAGACCCACCAAATAACCTCCATGAATTGTGGGTCCATCGTCTTGTAATCTTTCTTGAAATCAATCCATCTTCCAGTCCTTGTGACGACCTCCTCCCATTCCTTGACATACGTGGTGACGATGCTGCGGCACTCCTCATTGTAGCGATCGATCCCCATGGTCAGCACGTCGTCGCGGCTCTTAATACCGAGCTTTTTGTCGATCTCATACTCGACGGGGAGCCCATGGCAGTCCCAGCCGAATCGGCGCGTGACATGGTGGCCTTTCATGGACTGGTAACGGGTGACAACGTCCTTGATGGTGCCAGCCAGAATGTGGCCATAGTGGGGTAGTCCAGTGGCAAAAGGAGGGCCGTCATAGAAGACGTATTCCGGGAGATGCGCCGTGCGCTCCAGCTGCGTCTTGAAGGCCTGGATAGTGTCCCAAAAGAGGATGATCTGCTCTTCCTGCTTAGGGAAA
>NW_018213191.1:0-1027 GCF_001263595.1 Phalaenopsis equestris | reverse complement strand
TATATATATATATAAGATAATCACATGACTATTCATATATGATTCATTTAGTCATGGATTATCACATTTCTCCAATTTAACTCCATCCTCATTGATTCTTTCTCCAACGGTCACATATCTCACCAGCAATAGTCATTGCACAATTTACCGTATTCAAAGCTTCCTAACCACAGACCAAGAACAATTGGTGGCTGCTCCCATCAACACTGAGCATAGATCTTATTGTCTCCCAGAATGCATTCATCCATCCAAAAATTTTATTATTAAAAATATGTAAATGAAAGTAGATCAATCTAGAATAAGATAAGAAGGAAAAAATTTGAATAACAAAGGATTTGAAGGGCAGATTTTCGAACAAACTTTGAATAAATTCTGAAAAAAAAAATTTGAGGATTTAAACAATACAATTTTACAAATTCACATTTAGAGATTAAATTCCTAGCATAATTTCAAAAAACAATTGTCTCCATGCAGCACCCCCTCTAAATCATTCATGATAGCTAACCGAAGCTTTGTAATACCTTAGCCTATCATTAAGGCCCTATTTGGGAGGCCATTTTTGCGGCTTATGAGTTTCAGAACCAGAGAAGTCGCATTTGGGAACCTTTTATTTTTGTGTGATTCGCGGATGGGGGCTGCATTTCGTCGAACGCTAAAACGGAAGGATGGGACAGTATTCTGCGGCTGGAGCTCTGTTGCGAGGGGCCTTTGACATCGCTGGCCCTTCAAATTTCCGGTAATCCCACTTCTATCCTCGCATGTACCCCTCGCCCCTCTCCTCATTTGTCAACCGTGTCGTTAGGACTGCAGCCCGGTTCTACTCCCCTCCCTCCGTTGTCGGCTCCGTCGATTGGCTACCTATCTCAAGTGAAATTTTCTCCTTTATGGATTTTTCCCATTGCTTATTTGTTGCTTACCTCTGTGTTTCTCTATTTTCTTCTGTGAAATTGTTTGTCATGTATATGCATCCAGTGATGTTTGATAATCGATTTGCTTGTTCTTTCCTATGCATATGTGTAGATAAACA
>NW_018213190.1:0-1026 GCF_001263595.1 Phalaenopsis equestris | reverse complement strand
AAAAAAATTACATTTATTAATTAATATTGTATAAATTATAAAGTGCTAAGTAGGAAATACTATTTTGATATTCTAATTTACCAACATGTTAGAAAGTACTATAATAACATTTTAAGTAAAAAGTAATTATTTGCGTAAAATAAGAACATGTTAATCTCCTAACATCAAATTATGAAATAAAATGAGTTTTACAATTATTAAACTATTAAAGTAAGCTAAAATATTAAAATAAGTTACTTAAACATCAAAACATAACAATCAAAATAAATTTATTATTAAATTTTCCATCTCACTCATATTATTCCCCACCTAAACAAAAATATAACGAGTCATCAACATTTAAATTTTTAATTTATAAGTCCCTATTTCTCTTATCATCCAATTAATTTTTGTTAGAATCATCGACATATCTATATTCTCTCATTCCTTATTATCTTTAATCATAGTTATTTTCTATTTTTTAATAAATATTCATTAATAAAAATATTAATTAAAATAATAAATTTGTTGATGACTAAAATTACAGCCACATATATTTTTATGGACATTTTTTCCTTTTATTTATTTTTTATTAATATGTGAGGTGTGAATGTTACTATTTGAAACATATTAATGTTACTTTTAATTTTGTTTAAAAAATCACGTATAGTCTAAAAAGTTTGAGGCATGCCTTGAGGTGCGTCTCAGCTTGTGTGACGTGTACACCTTGCCTTGGGACAATCAGACACAAGTCTCATTATGGTCTTTTTTGAAAAAAGCGCTAAGACGAGCCTCAAGGTGGGCCTCATATTGAACAAATTTAAATAAGGGATAGAAGAGCTGACTTCATGTCGCCATTAATGCAATGCAAACTGTGATGAAGTGTTTTTGTTATCGAGTTTTTAGTTCTCTTTTTCTTATAGTGAGATGAGTTATCATTTAAATTTTAGAGTTTAAGAATTTTAAAAGTTGTGCTTGGTCTATATAATCTCTAAAAGTGACGAGCAATGACGTTAATCTTTGGAAAAATCTTCAAAAAAAAAAAAA
>NW_018213189.1:0-1026 GCF_001263595.1 Phalaenopsis equestris | reverse complement strand
ATGTGGACACCAAACAGAATAATTTCTCCTTGGAATGAAAACAATGTTCATATATCCACCAATAATCAGCTTTGGGAGCATGATTATGATGGAACCCTTCTAGTCATTTAGGGAGTTAGAGATTTGGGATCTAGCACCAACTTTTAGAACAACATCCATTGGTTCCCCAAAAATAGGATAAAGGACCATTGATACTGACGTTTTTTCTAGAGCCATTTCATTCAGATCGACTTCTAAGAACACAATCAAGGTCGTGGCACTTCTCGCGTGACTACCTTATAACCCTTTCATTTACACAGGCTTTGAGCTCTCAACATCATCATTCTTTCCTTTCAAAGCATGTGAATCCTTAGAATGCTTCTCTCTCTTCAGCCTTGGTTGCACGATCACTCTCAACCATTTCCTTAAAATATTTATATCTTCCTTATAAAACATTTTCATTATAGCAAATTTAGAACAACAAAGGATTATCAAGAACAAAAGGTACAAGTATGAGAGCAAAATCTCACGAAAATGAAGCCCTTAATTTGCTACATCCCATAAGGATCACGTAGCTATTAAATATCACAAAGAGAGTTATCATGAAAAAACTCTTCTTATAACCACCAAAATTATTATTTTTTGTTAATAAGATTATATTTTTCTTATGATAAGGTGACGGTGTATCGACGAACGTAGCAAGTGTCCTAGTAGTACTTTGTTCTAATAATTTCATAGTTATTCTTTGACAATCCTAACAAACTAGCATCCGCATACCCTTCATAATAGGGAAGTTTCAAAATTTTCACATTCTACTCCACCCTTTTTAGAAGTATGTATCTTCTAATGGTTGAAATAAGTAATCTCTCATAATAACATGTGCTTCTGCCCCAAGTAACTCGATAAAAAGTTTCTCTTGAAACATCTTTGAGTCATAATCATGGCATGAGTTTCTTCCATCACCTAACAAAGTGAAGTCACTTAAATGAGAAACAATCCATAGTTATCTGAGAGTACAAGTGACCACTCCCTGCAAGCGTAGCTTTC
>NW_018213188.1:0-1026 GCF_001263595.1 Phalaenopsis equestris | reverse complement strand
AATTGTAATAACGCAGCAATGTGATCAATCATTGACAAAGTCGCAGCTGATAAATACAAGAATAAAAACAAATAAATTACCAGGAAGTATCACGGAAGACTTCCACCACAGTTGAATTGAGACAAGCAATAAACCAACCAGTAAGTACAAAAAAGAGAAAATCTTCCAATCCGGGGGCTTCAAACTTGGTCAAATATGTTGCACATTTTGTCATGAAATGTCTTCTGACTTGAACAGAAACCGCTGTTCCATGCTGAACTTCCATTTGGAAACCTTATAACAACAAGGAAATATTTGGCAGATTAAATGCCATTGATGACTCTGAAATGTATCAACGCCGTAAACAAATTACTTTTCAGCAAATAATATTAGTTAGAAGGCAATGAAAAAAGAAAGCTGAAATTTTGAGCTAAGGTTACTGCAGAAGACGATCGCTTTGCTCCAATGAGTATATGGAGGGACGGCTTCACTGTTCATGTGTGATTGGGATGATCCTGTCACTTAAAAGGTCGGTGAAGAGATCTACTAGGAAGGTTCCCTGCATGCTTTTTTAGTTTATCTTGGGTTCCACTCGATCTCAATTTTTTATTGTCTAATTTTTTCAACAATTTATGAGCATAAGTATACTTGATAGTATATATGAAATATAAATTCTACATAGATATAGGAATACAAGCATAAATATGTCACGTGTTCGCTCATACACACGGAGGATAAGTGTTAGCACGAATCTTGAGGCAACCTGACGGTCCAGATAAGAAGAGGCATATTAAAGGAGAACTCGCACGTAGATGACACGGAGACTCAGTTGTCCCATCGGAAATATCAATGATAAGGCCAATCAAGGCAACCAAACGTTACGAACCAGAACGATTCGACTAGAAGTGAAACAAGAGCTGATCCAAGTCAACCCACACGATGAAACTAACCTAAGTGAGAAGCTATCCCCTCGGGTACTGCAATTATGCCGGGGGCGTCCAACATTCTCATTGAATATCATCAAAAGTCAATGGGACAAGTCCTATC
>NW_018213187.1:0-1026 GCF_001263595.1 Phalaenopsis equestris | reverse complement strand
TGCAGCTGAAAAACTGCATTTTGCCACCAGATCTGGCTACCTGCGGTGGCTGCTACAAAGTTGTAGTTAATTTTTTTATAATAGGCACCACAGTTTTTTGAACAACAGTTTCTTCTATAGCA
Source organism: Phalaenopsis equestris (assembly GCF_001263595.1). Lineage (NCBI taxonomy): Eukaryota > Viridiplantae > Streptophyta > Magnoliopsida > Asparagales > Orchidaceae > Phalaenopsis > Phalaenopsis equestris. The sequence goes on along the minus strand of NW_018213187.1, from coordinate 904 downwards.
GTTTCACAATTACTTCAAATAGCTGCAACTGCCCCAAACCGAACCTAAAATTCTATTTGGAATGGCCGTAGCTTTTGTAAAGATAGTTGTAATGTTGTGATGAGTAAAAAAATTTCTTAGAAAATTGCGGTGTGAACTGTATTATTTAATATTTCTAAAAAATCATACAATGACTTTCTTACAACGACCAAATTTTAACAAATTTGGTTGCAAAAAATAGCTTCTCACCACAAAAATTTATAGAGAACAGAAAGAAAAGAATTCCCCAACATAATTTGTGATGGCAATCTAAAATGCAAAACAGACTAAAAATTGTTCCAAACAAACCTTAAGCTTCACATACCTCTCCACATATAGATGATTTGGAATGTAAGGATTTTCTTTTTAATAGGCCACAGGACGCAAATAATGAAGATAATTATAGTTTTTGAAGAAGGATGGAGAGATAAGCTTTACAAACATGATACTGAATAAATAAAAGAAAAAAGAGAAGCAGAAGTAACTTAGAAGGATGAGAACCTTTCCATGGAACATTAATTGCACTATTGCGGTAAATGATACGTTTTTATCGTGGAAAGAAAAGTTTAATCATTATAATAATTACCTCAAGTTAGATCCCTGCACTTGCAGCCTTGTCTTTATCACATCCAAGGGAGTTGTAAGATATGCACTTAGACCTGTTAAAAAATGGTGGCTACATATAAATAAAAATACATTGTCTGAGAATAATATGAAGGCCTACGAGCAGCTTTATAAATTTGTAATTCGATCAATCATCACATATTCATTTATTTGTTGAATGTATAAATGATAGCTAATAGCCAAGTAAGCAGAAATAGAGATTGTCACAGTGGTGTGATAAATTTCTCGAATTAAGTGCATAAGAGTTTGGATTTGTCGGAGC
>NW_018213186.1:0-1026 GCF_001263595.1 Phalaenopsis equestris | reverse complement strand
GGAGGAGAAGGAGAATGAGAAGAAGAAGAGTGGAGTTCCAAGAGAGGGAGAGAGTGGTAGAAGAAGGAGAAGATGTTCCGAAATTTATCCCCGACCCTGCCATGCAGGACCTTTAGGATTTCTTTTACAGTCTTCTCTTATGGAGAAGCTGCAGAAAATTATCCCCGAGCTTGCCACGCAAGACTTCTAGGAATTTTTTTTGCGGTATTCTCTCGTTAAGGAGCAGGAGCATACTGTCCCGAAAGTTATCCCCGACCATGTCACACAGGACCTCTAGGATTTTCTTTCGCAATTTTCTCTCATGAAGGAGCAGGAGAAAGTTGTCCCGAAAGTTATCCCCGATCTTGTGTCCGGGATTTTCTTTTGTGGCACTGTGTATGAGAAATTCATCCTCATCCTATGTAGTAAGAAAATAATAGGATTTTCTTTTGTGTTGCGCTGCAAGATAAAGTCGTCCACGTCCTGCATAGTAGCTGAGCAACAAGATGCTCTTTTGCACTGCAGTGTTGAAGAATGTTGTCATTGTTCTGCATAGTAGACGACCAACGATATCTTCTTTTGTGAAGTTGGTGCAGAAGAAATTCATCCCTGACCTATGTAGTGGACGATCAATGAGATCTTCTTTCACCCGTTTGAGATGAAAAATGTTATCTCCTTCCCTACTCAGCAGGTGACTTGGGATTTTCTTACAAATTACTGATACGCATTACGATGAAGAAGAAGAAACACTGGACTTTTCCCGACGCATTTTGAGGTGGAGATTTTCGTGCTTATGTGGTGATGATATTTGAAGACCCCCTTAAGATCAGCAGAAGCACTAGAATTTTGTAGAGGCAATGTCACACCACTCGAAGATGAGCTCATTTGTTCTAGCCCTTGTACAAGTATATGTTGGTCTTTGTAGCCTTTCAATTACTTAATGTGGCATGTGTACACAGTGATGATGTGTTTGTCTATACGTTATTATCTAATTCAATGCAATAAAAATATGAATGTTGCTTCTGAGGTTGCTTTTGTCTTTTTTTT
>NW_018213185.1:0-1026 GCF_001263595.1 Phalaenopsis equestris | reverse complement strand
AGTTTTAGCGAGGTTATTCTCAATCATTTATTCTCCGTTGAAGCCACAATTTGTTCTTGATTAGCTCAAGGAATCTTTGCTAGAAATACCAATTACATAACACAGCAATTGAAAACATCTTTCTATCTATTTTTCAAACTCATATTTTTCATTTTTATCTAGTTCTCAATGGATTGATCGCGGCATGCGTAAATGTAACGGTTCAATAGTTCAAAAAAATTACCAGAGTGCTAGTTTTGTAAATAGCAATGTTTCGAGTGCTATGTTTGTAATTATTCCAAATAACAGGTGAGGATATTCTGACTAAATTTCAGTTAAAGAGTAGATTTTACTTCTCTTGAATTTAATTTGAGATGAGTGTCGTATAAGAGTTAATTGGTTTATCATATATTGCACTAATCTCAAAATAAATTTAATGTTTTTAAACTTCATTATGATCTTTCATTTACATGCATACCACTAAATTTCTATGCATTTACATATCTACCTCGTCAACTTGTATCTTTCATACACACAATCTTACCAATGCATGACGAAGTGTATTTCATTTTGTAAAAGTTAAAAATGGTATAAATGTAAAGAGTGTTTTGTATGTGCCTTACCAACTCTTTGATTTGCTTTGAGATCAGTGCAATATAAGGGATGATTGATCTATTGATTTATTCATAAATTGATTTGCGCACTAATTTGAAAGCATGTCCAATGGTTTATAGAAACTGATAAATACATAAATACGCAGGTCGCAAGTGTCACTTTTGATCTACTCTTGCTGCTGGCGCTGGGATCCTACTTAATTCTTCTCTTCTGTTTCCTCGTCATCGCCACACGGGTACGCCACGCCTCTTTCATCCATTCTTCTAACAGGTTACAGGTTATTTTTTTACCTGTTTAACAAATTACTAACCTGTTTAAAATCCTCTTTTTTTCATTTTATTTTGGCTATTTACAAATCAACCACCCTCGTTCGTCCATTTGTCAAATTCTCACTCAAACATCAATAACCCCAACCCATATTTTTCTTTTTTT
>NW_018213184.1:0-1026 GCF_001263595.1 Phalaenopsis equestris | reverse complement strand
GCTCTCTTTCTCCTGCTAGAAATTTTTAGTTGGAGCTCGACACTCCCCCCATAGATTTATTTAGTCTGTCTCATAAGCAATACTAATTGATTCAGGATTTTCTTTGATTTTTCCAACATCATCTTGAAGCATATATTATTTTGTGAAGTTCATATATATAAATTGATTGTACTGTAATGATATTGTGGTGAATAATCACCAAATCTCTATTTATCCTCACCTATTTTATCCATAATTAATATCTTTTCTTTACTTTAAAATTTTGATAAATTAATTTTCAATTGAACAAGAATTAATTTTGAGTAGTATATACATATATATATGGCAATATGTCCCCCCTAAATAATTTAGTTAATTTTATTAATTAAATCAACCAGGTAGTCATTCCTCAGCTTAATTTTAAAAGCTTCCACTACATAACACATAAAACCATCACAAAACATTTTAACATCTCCCTCTATGCATGTATATTTCCCAATCACTCCTAGTCCCCAATTAAGAAACCTGTTCCACAAACGGCTACATGAATAATGCCAAGCAAACATTGCATAATGTACCTGCTCCTGTGACGGGTCCTCCAGCAGCTCGCCGGCTTAGCTCGTATATGCATGCTCCTGTCCTGCAGATCCTTGTACACAGTTGAGGACATGGTCACCGACAGTCAGCCCAGGCGCCATCGACCACCAGGATGACACAGGGAGCATCTGCTCACCGTTAGTAGAGAGAGAAACGATGGAGTCAAAGAAAGATTCCGCGTTGGCGTGTGGTAAAACTAGCGTACCACATTAGGTTGATGAAGATATAAAAAAAAAGAACAAGTATATAAATTATATGACATGCACGTGGAGCGAGACTAACATCAAATTGGGGGAAAGAAAATATATTGAGATTACAATTCAACACTTCTCAGCATCATTATTCTCACTTGAGTTTTATATCTTTTATATAAATCAAGATTAGATCATACAAAAAAAAGATCCAAGAAGAAAAAAACAAATTAATTATAATATACCCATTAAATAAAAG
>NW_018213183.1:0-1026 GCF_001263595.1 Phalaenopsis equestris | reverse complement strand
TTGTTCACACGTGTTATTGGAGTTATTTTGCACTGGTTATTGCAATGTTACCGCAGTGTTATTTGTGTGGAACTCCAAGTAGTGTTATCGGCGTTGATCACCGGTATTATTGCGGTATTATCATGGTGTTATTTGAGTTGTTTTGAGGAGTTAGTGAAGCCAGACCGCGGTACCATTGATATTGTGGTGTTATTGGAGTATTTTTGTAATAACACCACAATAAGTGCCTTTTCATCAATTTTTGGGTGGGTCCAGTTAGATACACGTGATAATATTTTATTGAAGTCTGAACGTAGAGCTACGTCTAGACTTTATATGTCTTATTTTTTCCTCAAATTGAGATAATACACTTTTTCCTATTTTCAATATTCAATGCTAATTATTTATTAACATTTCATGTAATCCTAGTTTTTTAACTATCTCATAAGAGTTTTGAATTGATGTGTCATAAAAAAATTTTATTATCATGCATGAATTTCGGTGCATTTTGGGCAAGAAATATTCTAAATTTAAATTCAAGATTATTTGGGCCCCGACTTCAATAAGTTTATAGTCAAATTGAGTGTTTCGACATAACAAACCCAGCCAATGTCGATGAAAGTGGTGAAATCCAAGTCCAAATTAACCTATATCAAACACCTCAAGTGCTATTGTAGCTTTTAATGTATTAATTGGAAAGCTAAAAATCTCTAAATTTGGATTGCTTAGAGTCAAGTCGATCAATTCAATAAGAGCAATTCAATGACCCCAAGTGTTGGCGCGTAAACGAGCCGACACGAGCGAGTCCGAGCTCAGCACATGTTTGACCCGTTCCAAAATATCACTATTCATGTTCTGCTCGTTTATATTTCAAACGTAGAAAAATTATTTGTGTTCGACTCATTTGTTTAACGAGCAGAACATGAGTCATTCGCAAACAAAGAGCCGTAGCGATTGAAACGAAATTTAAATTTTATTATTCATATAAAAACATTATTTAAATATAATTTATTATATTTTTATTATATTTTTTTAATTAATAATTTT
>NW_018213182.1:0-1026 GCF_001263595.1 Phalaenopsis equestris | reverse complement strand
ACATTGACCGCTCAAATCTTTCATATCACATCGAAAACATCACTATTTCGAACTTCTAAAAAGTGAAATACATATTTTCATATATAGGTAAGGTGGCTTATATATATGTAAAAATTGCAGTTTAGGTGTTATATATGTAAATAGGTAAGAATTGAGTAGTATGCATGTAAATATTTCAAAAGTTTGTTTCCATGGCCATGTTTTTCTTCTATTTCCCTTATAAACTCTGAGTGTTATCTTTCGCTTATCTTCTTGACACCTTAGGTATAAGTGCGTGGTGTACTGTGCCCAACTATTTGAAATTGAAGTGAGGTATCGTTGTTGCTTAATATTCAGGTTATAAGTGCAATATTTAACCTAGGGAACCTTTTATAGCTTCTTACGATTAGATCTCTTTCATTAATATGAACTGTAGTCCTAGAATTTCAACAACATATCAAATAATTACGACTGTGCCATCTACATAACTACAACAAACCCCAGTAGAGATCTGAAAAAAATAAAATCTAGAGGCTCTGGCATTTGATGTCTCCATGGCTCAAGAACAAGAAGGTTTTTAACCATATATGTTATGTTAAGTTATATGCATTATGTATTGTATATAGGGGCATTTACTTTTATACCGCTGAATTCTTATGTATTTACATGTCCGGCATCTAAATAGTCCTATTTACTTGCATAACACTCAACTTTTTAACATCACTTCAAAAGCACCCCTCTCATTACCTTTTTTTTTAATTGAAATACACCTTTTCATGCATTGGTTTGTAATACCAATGTGTTATAAATGTAAATATTAAACTTTGGATGTTAGGTATGTAAATACATAAAAAAATGTGGTATGTATGTAAATTTTCCTTATATAGATTATACACACGCATCAACGCACATCATAATCTGGTTTACACATCAATGTTCGGTTGATTTTTGAGAAATTTAGGTAAGTTTAAACAATCTGTTGTAGTAGTGTTGCTGGTTGCATTGAGATAGGTAAGTGTTATTTTGACCCCCAATTAATGAACTAAG
>NW_018213181.1:0-1026 GCF_001263595.1 Phalaenopsis equestris | reverse complement strand
GAATAAAGTCATAATATGGTATGTATAACATCAACATTTTACCTTAAATTCAAGATAGCTTTCCAGCATGCGCCGATATTGCTGCCTCGCCCTAGGAGATTCCACCATGGAAAGAACCCTCGAGTAAGCTTGGTCCAGGGCTGCATCTACTTTCTGTTTCCGGAAAACCTTGACAATATCTTCTTCCTCATCTTCGTCCTCGTCCGCAAGAATTGTTTCAGACCTAAAACCTCGAAGACCAACACCCCTCCGACGCCATCTCAGTACAACTTTCTCGAGCACACCAACCGTCCAAAGAAACTCTCTGTACTTCTTCCTCGTCTGATGACCTCTCACATGAGCCTGTGCAGAAGAACAACATAGCATTAAATCTAGTCATATGTCAGCTTCCATTCCTCCTTAAAAAACCAAATATTTGATAGGTTAATCATGCAACTCCTAAAAAATGAAAAAAATTACCTGTATTTTCACAACATGCCGACGTAAGGTTAGGAAATCCTTCCGACCTTTCCAGCCTCTATATTGTTTCTGGATAGATAGAGCTGCTTTGTCAAATTTATGATCCCGATAACCAAGAGTTGCCCTGAGATCCTTAACGAGACCATACAAGTCTTTCGAATTCATTCCATGTTCATCGATCTCTGTATCAGCTGATTCACGCCTCTTCCTAAGCGAATGAGCACGGAAAGCAGCCTGGATTCGAGCTGCGGCTTGAGCGGCATTTCTTACAGCTGCTAAAGTATCTTTAAATGAAAGATCATCTTCTGTTCCATCACCATGGAACTGCGGAGTCCGCTCGGAAATGCTTTCTACAGCCTTTTCAGCCTCGACAGCAGCAGAACCCTTAACAATCTCGCATTCCTCGAAGGTAAGCGAAAAGAGATGACTGGTAAGATCGGCTTCAGAGAGATACCCAGCAAGGCCCTTGTGTCCGCTGGCAGCAGCGATAGCGCCGGCGGTTTTACCGACGGGATCGCGGGGCGTAGGATCTGTAACTGCTCCGGCTAATGCACCAGCTGCGAGCAG
>NW_018213180.1:0-1026 GCF_001263595.1 Phalaenopsis equestris | reverse complement strand
AGTGTGGAAGATGTGTTGCTGCTACATCACAAACACATAAAACACTTTATTTTAGTTCATTGAGTCAGTTGTATCATTCTTTGTATGAAAAAACAAACAAACAAAATCTTATTTGTGATGCTTGTGAGTTTGGTAAACTTACTAGGAGCTCTTATATCAGTTCTAAGATTAGGAGTTTCGGTATGTTTGACTTGATACATTCCAATGTCCGGGGACTTGTTCTATAAGTTCTATGAATTATTATTGATATTTTGTGACCTTTATTAAATGTTTTTTTCTCGTGTTACTTGATTATATTTGATGAAAAATAAGAGTGATGTGCTTGCTTGTTTTAAAGACTTCCACAAGGCAATCCATACTCAATGTAGTGTAGTAGTGAAAATATTGAGGTTTGCTAATGAAATAGAGTATACCAACAAAGCATTTGGAGAACACTTATCAGACCAAGGGATACAACATCAACTCACATGTTTATACACGCTAACATATATAGGAGCAGAGAGAAAGAATGGACAATTTCTAGAGGTAGTCCGAAGCATAACGATCATAATGAATGTCCCAAAACACTTATGAGGGCAAGCAGTTTTAACAGCTGCTCAATTGATCAACGGAAAACCCTCAAGGGTGTTGGATTTGAAGTCATCATGTCAAATGTTGAAAGGAGATAATAGCGAAATCCTTCCATTGAAGATGATTAAATGTGCATACTTTATGAAGGATAACAGACCATCAGTAAAGAAGTAAAATCCAAGAGTTGTGAAATGTGTGTTTAAAAATATTCTGCTACCTAAAAGGGGTATGGTTGTCGGAACCTGATAGAGAAGAGACTATGTGTGAGCATGGACGTGTCATTTAGAAAATTTGAATCATGCTACATCCAGAAGGTGACCTCACCTTTCGGTGACTTGCATATACTGGAGATATGAGACAAGGGGTGAGAGAGTGGGACATGTGGGAGCAATGTCTTGTCCTATGATGTGAGATGAATCAGTTGAGGAATCGTAAAATGAGAAGAGTGAATCTAGA
>NW_018213179.1:0-1026 GCF_001263595.1 Phalaenopsis equestris | reverse complement strand
ACTGAGGAACAAAGAGGCTGTTCGGAAATATATAGCGAAGAAAAAGGCGCATGCAGCTTACTTAGAGGAAGAAGTGAAGAAGCTGCGTTTTATAAACCAGCAGCTCCTGAGGAGATTGCAGGGACAAGCTGCACTTGAGAATGAGATCTCAAGACTGAAGAGCCTTTTGGGAGATGTCCATGCTAAGATTGACATTGAGCTTGGTGTCTAGTGTTTGCGTTTTTCAGAATGCATGAGGTTCTATTTATTCGAAAAATTCAAGTTTTTCAACTATCATACTTATTTGATTGTGATTTTTGTTAACTTATTGCTGTAATATATCTGTCAGTGAGCATGAAATTTATAGCATTAGGTATATAGAAAGGTGATCAGATCTAGAGGACTGCTGGGAAGCAACCATCTTTGTGTATGTGTATGTGTATGTCTTCTGAGCGAAGAATTATTACTTGTCTAGCCCAAATGTATCTGGACTTCATGTGCAATACTGTTGTACACTGTTATATACATATTGTACAACAGTATACAACGATGTTGTGCACAGAGTCCAGATATGTAACATTCTATATTTTCTACAAAGGATTGATGTAGTGTTTTTTGATGAAATGAGAATTATATTGCATAGTAATCATGGATTTTTTGATAAGTTTGGTCAATATCTTGCAATTTATTAATATTGTTACTATGAAACTCTGTTTTGAGATGAGAAGAATGGTGTGCAGTATAACAGATCTAGGAGTTTATGCCAACAAAGGTTATAAATTTTATGGGCATATATGCACATACCACCCAATTCAATGTATTCACATATCTAAGAGCTAAACTTTGCTTTTTACATTTATGCTACCCAAATCTTTCGCATCAATTCAAAAATATTACCATTTTAATTTTTTAAAAATGAAATAAACTTATTCATTCAAGGTGAAATATTGAATGGCATGCATGCAATAATACAAGTTTAGGTGTTAGGATGTAAATTTAAAGGAATTAAGTGGTATGTATGTAAATCTTCCTAGATTTTAATATTAA
>NW_018213178.1:0-1026 GCF_001263595.1 Phalaenopsis equestris | reverse complement strand
AAAAAAAAAAAGTTTAGATTTTTAAGATACTTATAGGTCTTTCGAATGATATACACATTTCTCGAAAGTAAACATAAGTTAATTTTGTTTTTAGACCACAATATTCACAAATATCAGGATAGTTCAAAGAATTTGCATTCTTTTAAAAATGAAATAAATTTAAAATTCAACTTATTATAAGCTCGTGCAGTATTCTTAAACAGAGTCTTCGAACGTCCAACACATTGGTCGGAACACATATTGAAATTTTAGTTTGATTAATATGGAAAGTTCAAAGAACTTCTATCCTTCTTGGACATAAAAATATAGAATTCAACTAATTTTAATTGTATGTTTGAATGTTTAGCACATTAGTCTAAGCACATGCAGACATTTAATTTTGATGATGTGCTTGAATTTTAGTGCACCTACACAATGGATTTGCATGACTTTTTATGCATTTACATATTACTTTTGCACAATCTTCAATACATTACATGATGCATTTTCTTAATTTTTTGGTGTTTCCATAATAGATATGCATGATAATTGATGCACTTGTATGGTACATTTGCATAATGCTAGATGCATTTATACAAACTGAAAGGTATGGCTGCATGATTTTCTCATAATTTATTTCATGATTTCTAAATAATGTCTTTTCTTCGCTGCTCGTAGGAGTTGCAAATCTGGTGGCATTACTTAGCAGTCATATGTTATTTCCCATCTTTGGATTATATGTCATTACACATCCTAGTATTAGATGTTCAGCATATGATTTATTTTGATTAAGAAGACCCTACAAGGAACCTTTTCTCACTTCTAAATTAAAGGGCTTTTCAACTCATTTTCATTAAATCCTAAGTTGAATTCTTTGTGCAATTTAGAACATTTGAGTGCAAGGAAGTTATATCCATCACTTGCAAGCCAACCTTTAATTCTTGTATAAGTTTTTTAAAGTTCATTTTAGCATTTGATTTTGTACTTTTAAGTGTAAATTAAAAGGCATTCTAAGGTCATTCTTTCATTCTTAATTTGCATTTTTTT
>NW_018213177.1:0-1026 GCF_001263595.1 Phalaenopsis equestris | reverse complement strand
CAGAAATGTATATGAAATGAAAAGATATTCCGCCTCAAAAATTTATATAGAATAGGGAGATAACAATTGACACGACCTGAAACAGATCAAAAGATGACATGACTTCTGATTGATCGATGAAGGCTCGACTTAAAATTGGAAGTCAATAGTATATGAAGAAAAGGACATTAGAGCATATAAGAAGTATCTTGATTTCAAGATTGAAAGATTCTAGTCCGGGAGAATAATCTCATTGATTGAGAAACTTTCCTCTGGCTAAGTGAACAATGTCCGCGTTAGCACGTGTTTTGGTTCCAGCCTGGAATGACATTCAGGTCCGGTTAGCTGAGAATCGTTTCTCACTTTTATCTGGTTGTGTGGACAACGTCCGCACCATGATTTGCTTCAATTCCAATCAGGGAGAATAATCTCGTCGATTGAGAAGCGTTCCTCTAGCTGAGCGGATAATATTCCTGCCAGTACTTGTTTTGGTTCTAGCCCGGAATGATGTTCAAGTGCCGTTGGCTGATAATCGTTTCTCACTTTAGTCTAGTTGTGTGGACAATGTCTCTGCCATGATTTGGTTTGGTTCCAGTCAGGGAGAATAATCTAGTTGATTGAGAATTGTTTCTCTGCCCAAGTGAACAATGTCCCCACCAATACTCGTTTCAGTTTCAGCTCAGAATGAAGTTCAAGACCCGTTGGCTGAGAATCATTTCTCACTTTTGTGTGGTTGTGTATAACATGTCCCCGCCATGACTTGCTTTGGTTCTAGTATTGGAGAATAATCTTGTTGATTAAGAATCGTTCCTCTGGCTGAGTGGACAATGTCTCCACCATTACCTATTTCAGTTCTAGCCTAGAATGACACTCAAGTCTCATTGGCTGAGAGTCATTTCTCCTTTTGATTTGGCTGTGTGGACCATGTATTCGCCATGACCTACTTTGTCTGGCTGTGTAGACTATGTCCTCAACATGACCTAACTCGTGTCACCTTGCATGTTACGAGCTGACATTTAATGACCCTTATTTTAAAACTAAAAAAAA
>NW_018213176.1:0-1025 GCF_001263595.1 Phalaenopsis equestris | reverse complement strand
AAAAAAAAATGTTTTGCATAAAAATGGTTATGATTATTATCAAATTAGTTGGCATGCTTCTCATATGTGATAATGATCATCATGCAACTTACAAAATAGAATTTTGATTACTCTATTGTTCTATGGAGAAAATAATAATTTTGGGTTGCTAGGAGCGTTATTTATACATGAAAATTTGAAGTGTGATGATTTACACAAAAGTTATGTCAAATAATCATCAAATTAGATTGCATGGTCTTTATATGTGATAATAAGTGTCATTGAAGTTTTATAATGAAGTTTCAAGCTCTACAAGCATTTGTGGAGAAAATGAGAATTTCATTTTCCATGTTGCTCAAGGTTGATTTTTTTAGGATTTACCTGAAGTTGATTATATTTTATTTTATTTTAGTTTGGTTGATTTTTATTTTTTTATTAGTAGCTACATATAACAAGAAATTTTTTTACTCCATCAATGTCAATCCCGTGTTTCAATAAAAATTGTTGTGAAAATTTGGAAAAATCTTATTTTTGGCTCTGCTTTGAAAATTTATTCTGTCAATACTTATAAATATTATATCATCAATGTTCTCACATGTGTTGTTCTGAAAGACAACAAAGACATTTTGCTCTCACATAATATTCTTATGTGATCGATGAAACTGTGCAGAAAGATTGGAGATGACTGTGATGTACAATAATCCATAGCAAATGCATAATTAAAAAAACAATGTTAACGCTTAATATTTCCTCCTAAATGAGGCATGCTTTAGTCGATAGCTCAACGTTGGAGGTGTATATAAGAAGCTTAGCAAGTCAAATGTTATTTTACTTAGTTCATTAAGAGATAAAATTTGTAAGTGCTTACTCTAATTGAGTCCAACATAAGTTGTTCGCAAACATGAAGCCTTTTTAAAATATTATAATAATTATTTAATATAAATGTTATCTCAAATACACAATTATATATATATATATATAAAGGAATGGCCGAAGAATATTAAACGGGCCCTGGTCATCCCAAGGTGTGCTAAATATTCAAGTAC
>NW_018213175.1:0-1025 GCF_001263595.1 Phalaenopsis equestris | reverse complement strand
AGAGTGGGCCTATGTACTCTCAATTATATAATGAATTATTTTAAAATGGCTAGACCACGTAGCTTTATTTCTCTTTCTAGAATTTTTCACATAAAAATTGAGGTGACTTCTCCTGTTTACATTACTTTAATTATTTGAGTGCATGTTGGATTTATGTACAATATAATGATGTTAAATAGCTACTCTACTGTCGTGAATTTTCCAGCATGCATCAATATCTAATACTTAAATTAAGCTTATTATATTCATAACATCTAAGTATTTCATATTATATAAAAAATATTACTATGTTAATTTTAAAAAAAATGAAATACATTTTTTTAAATGTAAAAATAAAGTTTTATAAGTGTAAAAAATAAATATTAAATATTAATACACATAAATTAGAGTCTATGTAAGTAAATCATCGTAAATTTATTCCTTCGAAAAAAATTGGCTTCCATGAGGGGTTTAATAAAGCCAAGTTGACTTACATGCCAGCTCAGGCTCTGCTAGATAAGTGGCTCGTGAATAAGCTCAATGGGCTAGCAAATCAAGCTTAAGCCAACCCCTACTCAACTCATTAGCTTGTGAGTTGGCTCGTCCAAAAATTAATCAATTTAAATATACTCAAACTATATTAAAAATCAATATTTTATCTTCAAATGATTAGAATTGTAAGAAATGATAATATTTATTTTATATAAAGTGTTTTTTAATATTTATTTCCTAATCACCTATTCAATATTTATTTTATCATAGAGTTTCTTCCATAAATAACACACAAAATATTGTTTTTCATATCTCACACCCCGAACTTTGGTATTACGAAACTTGCATGTGCAACCTTTTTTTTGTTAATATTGAATTAATATTGTTTATTATAACTCTAACTTTAAAGAGTGTTGGAAGATGCGCAGTGGTAGAGAAATAAATTAGTGTCTCAGTATAGTAAGAGAACCAACACACACGCACATAAATAAAAGAAAAGTGAGCATAAAGAGACACCTCAATTCTTACATGGGAAACCCTAGAAAGAGAAAAAA
>NW_018213174.1:0-1025 GCF_001263595.1 Phalaenopsis equestris | reverse complement strand
TCCTACTGCAAGACTTTGGTTTTCAAGTCTTATATTTCCCGGGTGTGGAAGGTTTTGGACATTTACTGTTCCATTAAAGGTGGAACAAGCCTTCATGCAGATCTTTTGCTTCCCCTCCTATGGCTTCACCAATAGATGTTGAAACTAATGCTCAGTGGACTAAGGCAACCTATGCATAGGTAGTTAGTCAATCTACTGATATTATTCAGGACCCAGATTTGTTATTTTTACTCCATACTTTTCATGACACTGCTGCTGGAAAGGGAGCCTACCCATGTATTCATCCTTTAGGCATTAAAGAAGGAGAGCCAGCTATTTTCTTTTCACAACAAGAGAAAATATCACTGAATGAAAATGTTATGTTTACACTTGTGGGTATGTTTCAGTTGGGGCATCCAAAAAAGAAACTAGTCAGGAATTTTTTTTTGCTTTTGTGAAGTTCATATGGGCTAGAAAATAGGTTTGCTTGATAGCAGACATTTACTCATACGACTGTAAGTTGAAGAGGATTATGCTAGACTACCAAGCAATCTTTACTAATTGCAGGAATGAAGATCATGAAATGGACAACTGACTTTGATCCTAGCAAAGAGCCATCTGTGGTTCCCCTCTAGTTCAAACTTCCTGGTCTCCCTCTCCCATTCTTCAACTTGAATGCTTTATTTAATATTAGTTGTGATTTTAGCAGGCCTTTAAAGGTGGATGCCCTCACATATAACAAGGTCAAAGCTGTTTTTGGCTAGAATCCTAATTGAAAGAGACATCATCCTTCCATAATTGAAAAGGATCTAGATTGGGTCTGACAATGAAGGTTTTTAGTAGGAAGTCATTCTTGAGAAAATATCTTACTACTGTCAACATTGTATAATGTTTGAGCACACTATGGATAGGGGTTATAGGCTGCACCCTACCCCAAAAAGAACTCCTCACACTAGGGAGAAAGTCTTTATGATTACTGAACAAAAGCCAATTCTACCAACTCTAACCCCTTTGGCTGTGGTACCCCAGTTTGAGGAGGCTGGAGG
>NW_018213173.1:0-1025 GCF_001263595.1 Phalaenopsis equestris | reverse complement strand
ATGCCGAGACTTGAGTTATTAAGAAAATATTACTTGTATACATACCATATTAAACGTCAATATTATCTAACAGCTTAAGCTTTAATATTACATACATATCACTCAATTTAAACTTTAATATTACATATATATCTCCCAATTTTTTTCAATTCTCATATCTCAACTTTCCGGCATGCTTGCGACGGGTTGACAGCGTACAATGACCTTCAAAACTCCCATCTTTAATAGCTCACAACAAAGTAGCTTGGTGCCTGTATTTAAGCAGAATTTAACCTCTATCCCATTTTTTCCTTGGTTTTGACTTAAATAAAGGATTTAGTAAATCCGGTTGGAAGACGGATTGAAGGGAATTAGAGGTGCTGAAGCACTACGGAGGGTGGGTGAAAGGGGGAGAAAGATGAGGGTTATCCACCTCAATGATTTCGGGTAGGAACGAAGCGCAAGAATGAGAAAGATAAGAGTTTCAGATATCATATTATGCCGCCATCATGTCACTATCTTGCGAGGTCGCCAGAAAGCCGAGACTATCGTGATTATAGTAACGAAAATCGATGGAAGGGTAACGAGACTGGTAGAAATGAGAATTAGGATGAATTAAGTGATAATTATGGAATACTAAACTTCAAGGTGATAGATATAAAATTAATAAGAGTTGGGTCATATGTATGTCAAAGCCCCTTACCGAAATTGGTTTTCCAACAACAATGAAATTTTTGTTATCATAACAAATGTAATTTTTTCAACTGACCGCTACCGGCATTGTAGATCTTGTTTCTTTCCCATAGTTTCTATGACGCCGCAGTTTGGTGCCAATCTGGCTCAAGCCCTTGGATACAAACATTGAAGATTTAGTTCTCTTCCCATATTTCCACAGGCATTACAATTTGGTTCTCCCAAGGCTTTTCTACATTTGATGGTGGATAAAGTATCCACATAAAGCACTAAATTTTCTCCATGAATGAAGCCCCAAAGTAAACTTTCGTGTGAACTATTTCAGAATCTTTGTTTTGAAAGTGAAACAAAAA
>NW_018213172.1:0-1025 GCF_001263595.1 Phalaenopsis equestris | reverse complement strand
GCACAAATGATCTCATAAAATCAATTTCCTAAACATCTAAGTTCTCAGTTTTGATTATATAATTCATGTGCATTTCATTTCTTCTAGAAATATTATCTATCATCCGGTACTTATTGTTTTCCTTCATATAATCATTTACATCCTTAAATGGGATGAATTAGTATAATCATGATTTTAGGATCATAGAAGTAGCTCTAAAATCTTTGAAATGCCCTCCAAATTTAGAATCATGGCATAATTTTTTGATTCCTTATACCTCCTTAACAGGGCCTCTCCTTTTGATAATTAAATTCTTACATTTTCTAAAAAGATATTTTCCATCCAAAAATTAGAATATGACACCAAAAACGAAGTTCTTCCTTTGAATTTTTGACAAATTACATGGAATAATACCACTAGCAATAAAATTTATGATATCTCCATACCAAGTAAAGTTTTTATAAGAAGTTGAAGGAGCCACGTATCAAGAAATCTTTCATTAATTACAATACGAGAATCCTTTGAGTTCTCCTACACAAGCTTGGAAAAGTGATCCACTACCTGATATTTAGTACTATTTCTATCTATAATATCATTATTAAATTATTGTAATAAGAGGACTCAACTAATTAAATAGCATTTAGGATCCATTTTAATCATAAGATATTTGATAGTAGAGTGGTCTATATAAACCTTGACTCTAGTACCAATTAGGTAGAACCTAATATTTTTAAATGCATATATTATAATTATTATTTAATTTTAGTGGTGGTGTAATTCACTTGGGTCTCATTAAGAATCTTACTAGAATAATATATAACATAAAAAATCTTACCCCTACTCTAACCTATTACTACCCCTACAATATTGTCAGTTATATCACACATAAGTTAAAATAAAAGAGACTAATTTGGTGTAACAAGCTCAAGTGTAGTGATTCATTTATTTCTCAAGATTTCAAAGGTGCGAAGGCTATTTTTTATCAAAAATAAAGGGCATGTCCTTCTCTAGAAAATAACAAGAGGGTGTGGAAATCTTACAAAAAT
>NW_018213171.1:0-1025 GCF_001263595.1 Phalaenopsis equestris | reverse complement strand
AACTTTTCCTTTTAATTTTATGTTATATGAAACTTTTGGTAGGAGTGCCATCATTCTTTGAAAAACTAATGAAGTTTTAAATTTGGTTTTGATAAACCACTCACTTCTCCTCTTCCTTTGTCATATTCCACTTATTATTTTAAATATTATATATGAAAATTTTGTCATTATATGAATTTCACCTATATGATTGGAAGTGTATGTTAGTATGCCAGCATATTAAATAAATATTTGAATATTTCTCTTATATTTACTAGTTTCAATAGATTTGAATTATATTATAATCTTTCGTGTTGATGGTGGTTTTAATTACTATATCTTAACTGAGATCTGATTTTAGTAACAAGTATATTTTAAGAATGATCGGTAATATATTTAAAGCTTAGTGACTAACCACAAATATTGTAAGGGATTTTATGATCTCTTCTAACAAGTTATTTTTGTGAAAGAATAACTTATTTTTTTATATAAAAATTCTAATATTGCTTTATTATAGTTGTATTTTAAACACTTAATCTTACATAATTAGCATTTTCTTATATTTATAGTCTATAAGAACCCACTCAAAGCCAAGTAGGGAGGGCTAGCTTAGAGTTTCTACAATAAGACTCACTTAATAAGTGTCCTTATACTAATTGGAATTAAGTGCAAATGTCTATATTACAACTAGAAACACTTCTCTACAATTTTCGAGAATTTTAACTCGATTATGTAATCCTAAACTTATTTTCTAGGAGCCAATTTAAAATTTTGTGTTGTTAGCCATAGAAGAAATTTTCTGACTTAATTTTGAACCAAGAAAAAAAGAAACCCTAAGAATATGAAATTCTTAAGTACACTTTTAAACACTTTGAATTAACCTCACATTGAGTCTTAAGCCAAAAGAATTAGTAGCTCTTTACACTGATATAATAAATTTAACCTTAAACTTTTTTACTAAAAGAACACATATTGATAATTAATAGCATGTTTTATTATATATATATATATTAGACCATTAATGATTTTGAATTTCACTATCTCTT
>NW_018213170.1:0-1025 GCF_001263595.1 Phalaenopsis equestris | reverse complement strand
CCTAACCGCATACACTTAACCAGTTATCTATAATGTTGATTTATCTTATGTTTTTTATTTTTTTGGTTGTGGTGTCAATCGATCATTAAGATAATAATACATGATTAAATTCAAATTTTCAAATCAGACAAACTTGTCAGCTAACATTAGACGGAGTTGAGTGCATTAGCCTAAGAAATTTTTTTTAGCTCGGATGTGAATCTTAAACCTCAAGTTTTCTCGAATGCATTAGCCTGAAAATTTTTTGTTTTTCAATTCATTAATTTTCTTATTTAGATTAGTTAGAGGTTTTTATGAAGGTTCAAGGAACTTTTAATTAGTTGTTTTAAGTGCTGGATTTGAGGGTATATTGATAGATACAAAAGTTAGGGTACTAATAATGCATTTTCTACAAGGTGGACGCGTTTTAGCAATGACAGGTTTGTGCTTAACAGATATTTGATTAAAAGCTTTGAATTTCATTTAAGACATTGCCGTTTCCACTTTCCATATGATTCTTTAAGGCACAGTTGTTGCAATTGCTTTGCAATTTTTTATTATCGATTGGCATGATTTTACAGGTGCAGTTACTTTACAATTTTTCTTTTATTGCTCGGCAATTTGGCATGGAAATGGTTAATGGGAATGAAAATTTTACTTCTTAAAGTCCAATATGTCATTGTGCATTTACATATATCCTATTCCTATTTATTCACATAATTTTATTTTAAATGCTTAATGAGAAGATATTATGTATTTATTTGCCAAAATATTTATTTATTCATCTATAAATTTGGTAATCTCTGGAGCTTGCATTACTGTGAAGCCTAGCATCCATAAGAGCAATGATATGTGATTTTTCATCCTCAAGTTCATTTATAATCTGACTTTTGTGAAGATGAATATTTGGAATGAAATCCTTCTTCCACTATAAATCAATCATATCTATGTTTCTACATGCCCGGGCTCTGAAGGGAAAATATTTAGTGTTTCTCAATACCTGAAAATATTTATTCAAAAATGAAACATAGGCACAAAAAAAAAAA
>NW_018213169.1:0-1025 GCF_001263595.1 Phalaenopsis equestris | reverse complement strand
ATTTCTACGTGCGTAGTACTGATGAAATATTTTTTTCGCATATACGTGCATGTATTCAAGCAAGAATAGCGAATAATCATGAAAAAGAAATGTAAAAGCAGAATACTCTTAATATTCAAAAAAAAAAAAATTCAATAAATATAAATTGGTCAACACGTGATAATTTAGTCATATTAGCATATATTATTGTTTGAATTAACATAAATTTTAAGGAAGATTTATATACATTCCACTCGATTACTATTTATTTACATATCTAGCTCCTACTAAACTTCAATTTTTTTTATACATACTACCTTACCTATGCATGAAAATGTGTATTTCACTCTTTTGAAGTCAAATATTGGTATTGTTTTGTTTGATATGAAATATTTGGGTGATATAAATGTAAGAGAGCAAAGTATAGGTGTTAGATAAGCAATTTCATAGGAACTGGGTGGTATGTATGTAAATGACCCAATTCTTATCTACATTTAGTTCTTCAGTCTTAATTTTTGGTCAATTTTGATTTTGGGATAAAAGATATCATGTTTTGGCACAAAATTGGATCAGAAATATATAAGCCAGGTTGAAATATACATGTGGGCCGGCTTGAATTTGCTCCATGTTCAGCCTTCCATCGCAAACATGAATGAAGCCTTGTTTTCTAATTTATTTTATATACATGATTACATATTTATAACTTTAACATGCATATGTGCATGCATTAAAAAAAGTGTGTAGTACTTTTTATTTAGGCTCATGTGACTTGAAAGTTGAATCTAGTTAAAATTTGATTCAATCTTCAAGCGAAGATCAGCCATATTTCCCTTACTAGCTCTCTTGTAGATGTACTAAATAAGTATTTTTAAAAACAAAATAAAGTAAAAAATTTAAAATTAAAATTAGTCCTAAACAACTTTGTAATAATGATATATTATTATTGGGTTTTTAAGCCCCTTATAATGTTCTTTTTATGATTGGTTTTTCAAGTAACACGGTAAACGTCGTGGTAGACGAGAAATTATTGCATACGGACACCGCAA
>NW_018213168.1:0-1025 GCF_001263595.1 Phalaenopsis equestris | reverse complement strand
TAGGTCGTCGTTGGTCACATAGATAATAGTGGTGAGATGTGATGACGGCCATATGTCACGGAGCTAGAGTCGAAAGTTGCATGAATTGTGGATCATGTTGGTCATAGTTGGTCATTTAGGTCGTGGAGGTACGTTGTGATGATGTCAGTAGGCTATAGGGGTTGGAATAATGAACTAAACGAGTTGTGTATCATGTATGTCGTAGTTGTTCACTTAAATAATAATGGTGAGTTATGATGTGTGTTCATAGGCCGCAGGGAAAGGAGTCAAGAGTTGTATGAGCTATAAGCTATATAGGTCGTAGTTGTGAGTTGTGACGAAATTCGCAAACCCAAAAATAAGGATTTGGGAGCTGCACGAGTTATGGGTCACATCGGCTTTAGTTGATCACACATGTCATAGTAGTGAGTTGTGATGACGTTCGTAGGATACAGATGCTACAGTCGAGAGCTGCAAGGACAAAGCTTTAAGTGTTCATAGAAAAACACCATCTTTGTGATCTATTGTTATGGTGTATTTGAGAGATATCATTGCACCATAAGTGGGGTGCATTGTTACTTTACAAAGGGACTTCGCTGTAGGAGCGGGTGGCGTCCGATGATGGTCGACGATAACCGGCGGTGGTGGCGACTAGCGAGGGCGGCAACCAAAAT
Organism: Phalaenopsis equestris; assembly: GCF_001263595.1. Lineage (NCBI taxonomy): Eukaryota > Viridiplantae > Streptophyta > Magnoliopsida > Asparagales > Orchidaceae > Phalaenopsis > Phalaenopsis equestris. The sequence goes on along the minus strand of NW_018213168.1, from coordinate 372 downwards.
TGGCCGATGACAGTGGCATCAACAGCCATATTTGGCGTGAGGCATCATCGAATGGAGTTGGTCAGAGGGTGGTGGCGGTTGGAGTTGGTATGTGATATTAGCTAGTGATTGCAGGAGCAAGAGGTTGATGGTGGCGATGGTAACTGTCGATGGTAGGTGCATGAGGCCAATGGTGAGCGGCAGTAGTCAGAAGCGGCGACAACGACCATTAGTGGCGGCAACCAGAGTTGCTCAGGTCTACGGTGAAGGATGTCAAGCTGCAGCTCCCTTTTTATAGGCTTTGGTCAAATGAAGCAAAGGAGCAAAAAGTGAACTGGTGCATAGGCACCAGACTTTGTACGCGAAAACAGAGAGCCCAAAGCCATGACACCA
>NW_018213167.1:0-1025 GCF_001263595.1 Phalaenopsis equestris | reverse complement strand
CACTATAACTATAGCTATAGTATTCTACAATAATAACTAACTATAACACCAATAATAACTACATTATAACTACAATTATAATATTCCACAACATACGAAAATATAATTATAGCTATAGCATTCTATAACTATAACTAAATATAACTACATTAAATTACAGTACATTATATAGAACTATGCAATATTAAAATATATTATACTATACTATAGTAATACTAGTTAAAAACAAAGACTATATCATACTACACAAAACAATGATATAACCAAACAAGTATTGAACTATACTAAGCTACATCATACTATACTAGACTATAGTATACTATAAAAACTAATAAAACACTATCATATCATAGTATACATAACAATGGTATAATTATAACTATTTATAAACAGTACTATATTACATCACATGACACAATACTATAGCGTGAAATAACCATATTATACTACATCAACTATAACAACACTATATTAACTTTTTCTATTATCATACTAAATAACATTACAATACATTATACTAACACTATACTATATTATACTACATCCAGATCACATTATGCAAAGGAATGCAATTTAATACTACACTAAAATATATTATATTTATACTATAGTGTACCACAACTATAACACCACTAAATTATACAGTTCTAAACAAATAATTGACTAAATTATACTAAACTATAATTGTTCTATACTTATACTGCGCAATAACTATATCTATTATTGTACTAAACTATATTACAATATATAATGATTTACTAAAATTTTACTACATTCTACAACTATAAAAGTCTATAACAATGTCAAATAATACTATAGTTGCACTATATCATGTAACTAAACTATGTAACATGACAATAACTACAACCACACTACATTACACAACCCCATACATTAATTGATCTCACATGAATAATCGAGGCACAATTTTGGGAAATAATCTAATGAATATATGATACAATAATACTAATAATATAGATAGTTACACTCAACAGACAATATGAGAGAATTATGTGTGAAGAAAG
>NW_018213166.1:0-1025 GCF_001263595.1 Phalaenopsis equestris | reverse complement strand
CTAATATAAGTTCTCCACGTTCTTTGATATTTGTTAGTCTGCTCTCATTGTATTTCCATATTTTTGGATATATTTCCTTATTCAAATCATTTTGATGATACATAAAGGATGATGTTGCAAGTGAGATTAATATAATGATGAATAGACTAGTTGGCAACTCCGAGTTCCATTAAAAAGAACGAAAAAATATAACTATGTATTTTAGTAAGAGTGAGATAGTGACTGGAGATGGAGATGGATATATGATTTGCCCAACTTACCTAAATTGGGTTTAAGTGAGTCTTACTTCTTAACTTGACTCTAGCCAAATAATGCATTAAAATAACTTTCATAGCACCTGCCCCATCTCTGATGAACTTGTATCTTATTTCACTGCACATAATATACATGATAAAGATGTTTTTATTCTCTAGTTTACCTGTTAACCTTGACTACATAATTGAATAACATAGATAACCCTAGTTTATAGTATGATATGTAAACAGTAGAACAAATTCAAATTTTAAATCAATCTACTTTAAAAATAATAATTAAATAGCTTAATCATTTCAAATAAAATTAAATCAACTAGTGTGATGAGTTCATATTTTGAATATTTTAATGAATAAAAATTAATCTAATTATATATTTAAAAATTAGGTGTACCTACAATGCTGTTGATTATGATCAATCAGTAATAATTACATATTTAATTTTATTATTTTTACTTAACCACTTGCATTTATACATCTTCTTGACCAACTTGAACATAAACTTCTTGCACTGACACTGGTTTTCTTATACTAACTCCAATCTTCTAAATTTGTCAAACTAGAATTACTCTTTACATGCACTAACCTTATAATTTTGAGCAACTCACTTTCTCATTTGTATATTACTCTTCCGAGTGTATAAGGGCGGCATTATGCTTATTTAAGGTTGGGCTAACTTATTATAATAACATACTAATTTACAAGAAAATAAAAAGGAGAAAGCTCAAACATAAAAGAAAAAGCACAGGTATCATAAACGGAAACAAAGAGCAT
>NW_018213165.1:0-1025 GCF_001263595.1 Phalaenopsis equestris | reverse complement strand
TTAAATTATATTTTAATATAAACAATAAGATTTAATCTTGATCTAACCCTTAACATCCTATGGTTGTGTTATCAGGGTTGTGAAAAAGACTTTCTTCACAAACAGCTCATGTTCAACTCGCCGAACACGAACACATATTTTGTGTTTGAAATATAAAAATGTCGAACACAAACAGTAATACTTTTTAACGAGCTGAACACGAGCTGAGTCTGGGCACGCTAGTTTTGGGCTTGTTTACATCCCTATCCTGCAATATGCTCAATTAATATATACTTTGAAGGATTCTATTTGGAACAATTCTTACTTACCTCTCTATTTTGAACAATTCTCCATACATTTCTAATAATAATGCGTCCTCTAAAAAAAAGCTGTGTTGTTTATGAGTCCTTGAAACTCTACTGTTAATGAAAAACTTTTGAGTAAAGCTTAGTATTTAAGACCATTAACTTCAGTGGAGTTGAGAGAATAAGTGGATTGTGTAGGTAAGTAAGTGTACTTGGATTGATAGAGGTGAGGATGTAAGAAAAGCAAGGATTCCTAGTGGCATATTTTCAAATTAGGAAGGTATTCCTAATATTAACACTGCCTTGTTTATAAGATCCTTGGTTACAAGTAGTAGCCAGCTCTCCAACTTTGAGCAGCTTTTTAAAAATTTTCCATTTTATGAGCTAGAAATCTATGATGCATTTTTCATTTTCGACAAAAATAAATCTCCTAATCAAAGATGGATTCAATTCTGTCGTCTTTTTTTTTTTTATTTTTTTATTACTCTTCATGCAATGTTGGCTAAAATCAGGCTCGAATCAACACAAAGTTTCTCGAGATTCAACAATGCTAGAAGAATAATTTGAAAGACAATAACTTGTAATATCTTGTAATCCTTATTACAATTCATATATGACCATACCTAATATAAACATACATATCAAAGGAAATTTAAACCGAACAACATAGCTTCGAGTCTATTGATGCCAAACATATGCAGAAGGCTTGATAACCTGTTAAGGGATATCTGCAAAAAAAGC
>NW_018213164.1:0-1025 GCF_001263595.1 Phalaenopsis equestris | reverse complement strand
CAAACCTTGAGTTGTTTGCATATTACATGAGTAATCCATAGGATTTAAGTCCTATATGTAATGAATGATGTGGCTAATGTTTAAATAAATTAAATCAACAAGTTTCTTCTCCAAATCCACTAAAACCAAAAGCCTTGATATATTTACTTCCCTTGACCGAAATTTAAAAGTCATTAACTTTGCTAATTGTCTTCTAATCACCTCAGTTGAACCTCAATTCCCCTTTAGTTCATTCTACTAACCTTTACCCAAACATTCACATTGCTTAATTGCCTTAGAACCCCTTGGCCGAAGGTCATATTGCTTAATTATTTACTAATCCCCCTTAAAAAACCCCTAACCAAAATAATAAATTAATTACCCCTTCAATTCATTTAATCTTATTTAATTAAACTTAATCACATTTTAATTAACTCAGCCGAAAATTACATGTGAATTAATTATATTAATAAACCTACTAAGTTATTTAATTAACTTATTAAATAACTTAACAACATAATTAATAGGTTAAATACTTAAATAATTTAATTCAACCATTAATAATTCATCAACCTCACGAGTAACCAGACGAGGCAGCGGGGGTTGTTCATCTCCAACTGCAAAATAAATACATAAATAATACACAAAGTTATGAAACCATGCTGAAATACATGCAAAATGTCAAATCATATGGAATTGCATTACTAAGGACAGAAGAAGATGAATAAATTCTAACTGTATAGCTTCTAAACTAGTTAAATAAAGTTACAAGAGGGAAAAGTATTTAAACATAATGATGCTAATAAAAAAAGTTTAATAATGCAAATTCACATGGGTTATGTATACTTGATGATTAGGTATATTTACATCTCTAGCACAACTTAAAACCAAAGTTCAGGTGCTAGAGATGTAAATATATAAAAAGTGTGTAACATATATGTAAATCTCCCAAAATATTTTGGAAGATTAACTTAATTTCATCAGGCGTCTTTCTTTATTGTTCCTTTTAATATAACAGCATTTACATTTTAACATTTAATTATTAA
>NW_018213163.1:0-1025 GCF_001263595.1 Phalaenopsis equestris | reverse complement strand
TTTTTTTTAAAAATTTGTACTTAGAGTTCATGGTACGTGTTTGATATCCCTTACTCAGCGACTCGTATTTTGACAATTCATACTCAGTAGATCGCACATCTTGATTCAGTGAATCGGGTTGACAAACCCGAATGAACTCTCGGTACTTCATTGACTAAGTATGATATCATTTTTAGGCATACACATTGCATGACAAAATGATAGAATGCTAGTAAAGTGAAGGAATACAAATATTATAAGGCATCTTCGACGCATAATTCAACAAGGGGAGTTTATGGCCTAACCAAATGATTATTACTCAACTTAATGTAGATATTAAGAAACAATTAGAATTTCATGACCTCAGACTTTACACAATTGCATTATAAGATAAATTATTATCATATTCTTTCATACTTTTAAGTCTAGCGAAGAATCTAATAAATTATTAAAAAGTGTGATATTTCTTCTATTGACGCACCTGATTCGACAATTCTCGAATATGCAACACCCAACTACTCTTTTTTTTTTTTTTTTTTAATATTATCATGGTTTTATAGTAAAAGATTATGTATATTATTTTAAATACATTTATTGATTTTTAATTTAATCTTTACTGTTATGCCTATATAGAATATTTTTATAATTTTTATATGCTATTATATTTGGTGATGATTATCATGTATGGGGTAAAGCAATAGGTAAGAAATATAGGTTGAGTATTCAGACAAATTTAATTAGTCTATACAGGACTAACTCATCACTGACCAACTACAAGTAGTTAAATTGAACTACAAATTAGTTACATTAGAGTAGTTTTCATTTATAAATCATTTATTTTTTATATCAAATTTTCTAGTATTTATTTATTTTTTATTCAGACTAAATATGGGCATATATAATTTTATTCTAAGTTAAGTAATATGGACATATAATATTCTCATCACAAACCAACTACAAGTAGTTAAAGTAGACTAGAAGCCTCACTTTTCTATGTGCTCTACCTCGTAGATAGTACATCTGGATGGTCCCATTTGAGGATGCCC
>NW_018213162.1:0-1025 GCF_001263595.1 Phalaenopsis equestris | reverse complement strand
GCTCACTGCTAAGAAACATATGTAGAATTTCATGTCTTATGACTAAAATACAGTAATAATGCCACGTAGAGCATTCTAATGAGAAGCAAAGCATATTTTTCAATCACACACACACACACTGAAGTGAGGCAGCGAAGTAGATAGCCTCCAAAAATTTCTGTTATGACATTATTATCCATAGGGAACGATACCCCTTAGGAAATATAGTGAGAAAATATTGTAAGAAATGACAACAAATCATCTTTGCTGTCATAAAGCTCACTACTAAAAAACATATGTTGCTGTGGTCTGTTTGAGTCTGTTTGAATTGTGTGCATGTGACATTTTTGTGTAAGACTAAAATTATAAGCTCTCATACTTGGTCATTGTAACTTTTCTAGCACATAAAACTAACAATTCAAATGTTGATGAAATTTAAATAATATAAAAAAAGCTTTGAATATGCTAAAAATAAATTTCATCATGATACCCTTGTTATAAGGCACAAGACCAAAAAAGCATTTGATATAAAAATACGTAGGCACAATAAAACTTTTCATTTTCTTCTCCCTTCATTACGCCCTTCTCTCCCAAGTATTAGATGTAACTATTTGAATATTTCCCTTTTCTTCTCTCCCAAGTCACAAGAATTTCTCGATCCTCATTCCTTTTCAATTTTACATAACACACTATCGAGTACCGATCACACATACCGCACGATCTATTCTTGCATCGACTTCCCAATTCAAGCTTCTTGCACTACCTTCACCTTTTAATCACATAAATCTCTTGATTTCTTCCAACATTGTCTTCCCTTTTTTCTCTCCCTTTATCAACAATCCTATCCCCCTAAAATCTTAAGATTTTTTGTGATTTCTTATTTCCTTGTTTTCCTCTTTCCATGATATTTCTTTCCCCTTTTCACTTTGTTGTGTTCGTCATCGACACTGTGACGTATTTGCTTCCAATATGAGGTTGAAGTGTTAGGGCATAACCCTCATCTCACTTACCTCTACCTAAAGTTGTCGATTCTCTCTCTCTCTCTC
>NW_018213161.1:0-1025 GCF_001263595.1 Phalaenopsis equestris | reverse complement strand
TTCTTGTGCACTGCATGCAATTATCTGTTTACATGCCTACCGCTCGAGTCCAATACATTAACATATCAACTATGTGCATAACTCCATTCCTATGGATGTTAGGCCATTGAAATAACAAAATTTTACACTGATGGCATCTCTCTCCTAGATCACCATGAAAATCATGAATGTTAGACTCCTCTATATAATCCCTGTCATGATGGGTCCAAGTGAGCCATATCAGCACCATAACATCAACATTTTTATGCTTATACATGTCACCCCACCCCCTAACTAATGCACAAATATAAAGGAGGAATCTAAGAAACAAGTTGTAAAGATGAAAGGAGATAAAATTGTTGGGAAAGAAAATAGGAAAGACGCTACTGATGGCATGGCTTACTCAGAGGGAATGCATGATGACAACTACTCGATAGAGGACATGCTTGCATGTTTCAAGGGTGAAATCTCTCGCATAAAAAAACATCAAAGGATTCTCTCATATGAGTTATGATTTTTAAACACCATGTTAAAACTCGACTATAACATTGTGAAAACCTAATCTAACACCAGACTTTGATGAAAAATTACAGTCGTATTATAAATTCTTAGAAGGATTTATTCAAGCACAAAAATGAGTAGACATGGCATTTACTATTTTAATTGTGGAAAAAGTGTCTTGATTCAACCCCTGGCCAATCTGCAAGAACCAAAATTATTTCCTTGCCTTTTCTCTACATTACTGACTTGCTAAAATTGCACTTTCCTTCTCTTCTTTCGTTCGATATTACCGCCTTCTTGAATTGATCAAAGCCACCGCCTCTCCCACCTAGTTAGGAAGGATTGTGGCAAGCTAGGGCATCACGCCTCTCCTCTTCCTCTTGACATTCCTCCTCTCGCTCTCCCAATTTTTCCTAAAACCATCAACTTTGTGTGTCAAGCCTTGGAATTCAATCACGATTGGAGCTCTCAACAAAGGCAACGATGAGATTGTGGCATATAGAGACCTGAAACTCCCATCTTCTTTCTACTTATGTTCGATCATG
>NW_018213160.1:0-1025 GCF_001263595.1 Phalaenopsis equestris | reverse complement strand
ATTAAAAGTTTTGGGATCTTAAGATGTAAATTGCACAGTTTGGATATCTCTCCATATGTAAAAACCCCAACATAAAAATATGTTTTAACAAGGAACAAAATCAAACACAAAATGAATTTTAGCATTTAGATACTTTAAATTACGATGGATCAATTAGAGAATTTTGAAATATAATATATGCTCAAATATCAATGATTTGGGTCTAGCTTGTGATCCTCTTCAAATAACATTAGCTAACTCTGTAGTTAATCTTGTGGCCCATTTTCAATTAATAAGAAATTTGGGATAGAGTTCAATACTAATAACACATGATTAAAGGACCCAACACGCTGAATTAGCAAAGTTAATCATAAACAGAAAAGAGATAACTAACCAACTCCTGATGATCTATGCTCACATCCAGCTTGGATTCAATTACATGTACTTTGAACCACTCAAAAACTTCCATATCATGTTGATTTCTGGCACCTAACTTCTTCACTGCAAAATCCATCTATATAAAAACATCACAATAAATGCTAATCATAAACCTCCAATCTTCATGAACAATGTCTTACATAAGACATTTTTATTCAGTTGCACCAAACAGGAAAGTAGCATTAAAAACCAAATAATTTCAAAGTTAAAACAAAATGATAATAAATTTAAAATGAAAGACACTGCTTCATAACTTTTTACCTCGTAGAACCAGCTTTGCAAAGCAAGTTAAACGTTTTAAATTTCATGAATCAACATAACCCTTTATGCTAGTCAATGAACTAGAAAATAAAAGAAGTAACTATGAAGCATAAAAAAATCTAAATGGAGCATCCTTCCATATCTAATATTCATACAATTAAACATTAATAGGCTCCATGCAAATTCGCTTTCGTTAGCAATTTTGAAGAGAAAAAAAATTAACCAGAAGAATTTTTCAAATAAATCAACGCAGCTCAAAAGACAAAAAAGCGGCGACGGGACGTTTAAACTTTTAGTATTTATATTCTAACACCCTAAGAAGCAAATTATATATGGGATAAAGTAAC
>NW_018213159.1:0-1025 GCF_001263595.1 Phalaenopsis equestris | reverse complement strand
GAGTCACAGGGACTCACATCCAACCTAAGAGGATACAAAATCACTATATTTCTCTTTGTAAGATGAATGAGAGTCCCAGATAATATATAAGACTTTCCTCTTGAGTTAAACTAGGAAATTAATCTTTTGGACTATTTACTATCAAATGAAACTAATTTATTATGAACCATGTGTTATGTGAGATACGGTCACATGTTCATCCCCTGCAAATTAAATAAACGGTAAAACCATATGTTATGTTATGTAATATAGTCACAGGGAATTTTGATAAAATCCATCATTCTTAAGTCTAGACTTTAAAATGTATTTATACAATTACTATTAATTAACTCAAATCATATTAATTAAGCAAGTAATATTATTTATGTATTCCAAAAATACATTTTGATTTTTGGTTTTCAAAATCACAATATTCTATTTTTTATTATTGGTTATATTTTAATTTTTATATAACCGTACCAAAAAAAAAAAAAACCAATATTTGAAAATTAAATGGAGGATTCAATAAATGAAATCAATATTATACATGTAATTTATGTAATTTTTGTTATTTGTTCATAGTTAAACTTTAACATACAACATAAATTTCATTTGTTCATAATTGAACTGTATATAGAGACTTAAATTTTGGTTTAGTTCAATTTTATTAAAAATTTCATTGGTTTGGTTTTTTAAATTACAGATTCAGGCGTGATTGCTTTGAATAATTTGAAAAGCGATCCAACCAAACTCACCGTTAGATCCACCTAAGGAATAGAGGGTAAAGTAGGAGAGAGAAAGAGATGGAAGAGAGAAGTTGAGTGCACGCTAATGAAAAGTCAAATGGATTTTTTATAAGACTTCTTTGAAGAAATTGTCCCCTTATTTATCTGAATGGGTAGTACAATGTGCGTAATTACATACTTGCCCCTATATTAATGAGGGAGTTACAATATATTTTGTGTATTTTACAAGCATAAACTATGGCTCGACTATCCTATGTTTCAGTCTATCTAGAAATAGTGGGCCATGGTTAGAGAAGACTC
>NW_018213158.1:0-1024 GCF_001263595.1 Phalaenopsis equestris | reverse complement strand
ATATATATAGCAAACAAATCTTTAAACGTAAGTTCAAAGAAAGACGGAGTCAAAACAGGATCACAAAGGACTTAAGAACTGCACCAGTGCGCGATAGTGTTTGCCCCCTGTATGATGCCCAAAGACGTAGTTTCTCCTGATGTTCAGTGTTGGATTTTAGTTCTTCTTCCAAATCACAGTTTACACGTTCAAGAAAGTTTTTCCATTCATCTGTGAAATTAGACAACCGGACAAGTTAGAATATAACATCCAGCACAGCAGTGCCTTCCGTAGAGTGCCAGCCAGGAGATAATACAAGAAAAAAATACCTGGATAAATTTTCTGCAGATAAAATAGGATGGAAACTCCATCTTCGTTTTCCTCTTCAAGATGAGGAAGGGAGAAAATAACATCTTCATTATAGTATGGAGTTAAAACACTGAAAACAAAGTTAACCGGAAAGAATGATAAGCAAATATTTCAATAAACAAGTTTCACAACAGATTTTATGTTCATAATTATTGTTCTTAAGGAATAATTGTACTATAGGGTGACACGGTTGTGGGATTTCTAGAAGCTCTTCAAGAGTCGGATTTAACTGGCACAGTTTTGGGATTCCTATAAGGTGTTTAAGCGTCCGATTTAGCTAAAAGAGGTTGTGAAATAGTAAGAGAATATGCAAAGTCAGCAAAATTTGGAAGTGGGCCAAGAGAAGTCCGGCAGTTTTCTTGACTAAAAAAAGCAAGAAGAACAGCAAAACGATTATTTCGGCAAGGCACTGCTACCGTGGAGGGAGATCCACCACCCTATTCCCAAACAAACAAAAGACATCAATGGCAAAGAAAAAACAAACAATATTCCTTTGGATAGAAAAATCAGAGAAAATGTTCTCTAAATGCAAAAATCAAAAGCATCTAAAAATTAGCAACTAACACGAGATAAATAGTTCCCAAGTTAGATAACTCAAATTATATTTCAAAAATTATAAAAAATGGGCCCACAAGGCATCTCAATGGGCGGGAGAGCCCGGCTACAGAACTCCACG
>NW_018213157.1:0-1024 GCF_001263595.1 Phalaenopsis equestris | reverse complement strand
TTTTTTTAATTCTTTCTTTCAGAATTGAATAAAATGATTTTTGAGATGGCAGCAGCTGCAACGGCAGACAATGATGGCAGCAGCCAATTATAATTTTTATTTAAAAAATAAATAAAAAACCTCCAAGTTATTTTGAATGTTATTAAAAACAACTTAATTAATTTTTTAAAACTTAAAATAAACATAGTTTAGAAACATACCAACAAACATATTTAAGGGCATTTACATGCATATCACCCAACCCAATTCCTATGTATTTACATAATAAAACCCAAATCTTTCTACCTTCAAATAGTGAAATAAACCTTTTCATGTATAGGTAAGGTAGCATGCATGTAAAAATTGAAGCTGAAATGTTAGATATGTAAATACATAGTAATTAAGTGAAATGTATGTGAATCTTCCAAAATAAAAGTGAGGCCCTAACCAAATGTACTAGAAAAACAGCAAATACCTTTATTTTTTCAATTTCCTTGGGGCTTGCATTACTATACTGAAATGTAACAGGGTGCCAACTTCGCTTGTCCTTTTCATTCCTAGAATTGTTCCACAAAGTGTATGTCAGTGTTCTTCTCTCCAGTTCATCTTCAAGCTCCCTTATCTGTATTTTACAAGAAATTTTGGTAATATTTACTTCCTATATTTTTCTAAGCTTTGTCAGCTTATAAAAATATTCATCAGTGATATAAGCCTTGCAGAAACAATTCGTATGCAAAAGGAGAACTATCAAACTAAAATGACAAATAGTACCTATACTTACTGAAAGCAATGTGGGCACATAGTGTTCATCAGGAATACAACTGTGCTGCTTCTCACCAGGAGATTCCTGCAAATTATATGTTATGAACTATCCAAAATATAATAATAATAGTAAATGAATCGTAAAATATAGATACAATCAACTCACAGTGATATGCTTCTCCTCGAGGTCTTCTGTCAGCTTCCGCTGCAAAGATTATCAATCACAGAAACACAAACTATGTTATTATATATAAATACACGGATAATATATATATATATATAT
>NW_018213156.1:0-1024 GCF_001263595.1 Phalaenopsis equestris | reverse complement strand
TAGCAATTAGAAATATAAAGACTTAATTATGGCAATTAGCAAATTTCTTAAGTAGCAGACCACAAGGAAAGTTACCTAACAACACTGAAGGGAATCCAAAATAGAAAGAAGGAAAGGTGCAAAGTCATAAAATTTAGGACTATAAAGGAGTAAAAGAGATGACCGGAAAGGAATTTAAATTAAGAAAATTTGATCCTAAGAAATCAATTTAAAAACTTATTATAAACTTAGTAAAATAGGACAACCCCATAAGAAAGAAATAGAAAGGCCACCATCATTATTTTCCCAACAACTTCAGAGGCATAAACTTGATAAGAAGTTGTATAGAATCTTAGAAGTGTTTAAGAAGCTTACAATTAACATGTCATTGATTGAATCCCTTAAGCAAATGTCTAGTTAAGTAAATAATCATTAATAACAAAATAAAAATTATGTAAATTTGATATTGTGGCCTTAACAAAATAATATAACACTATCCCTTAAAAGTAATTCCCTCAAAAGATTAAGGATTTGAGTAGTTTTACAATCTCATTCACTATAAAGGATAATTTTTTTGAAAGATATTGTGTGACATAGGAGCTAGCATTAATCCAATATCTTTGTCAATCTTAAGAAGATTAGGACTACCACAAGTTTAACCCACTACTATGACTCTTCAATTAGCTAATCAGACATTGACTTATCCTAGAGGAGTTATAGATGATATTCTAATCAAGATTGATAAGTTTATCTTTCCTGTAAATTTCATTATCTTAGATATGTATGAAGATAAGAAGATCTATATTAATTCAAATAGACATTTTTAAGCAAATTGAATGGTAATGATTGATGTTTAAGGAGATGAATTAAATTAGCTATGACAGTTAATGATCATAAAGTTAAATTTAAAATTCTTAAATTAATTAAATTTTCCTAAGACATAAATGATGATCAGTGCATTGAGGGTATGTTAGAAGATAATTATGTGAAATCTTGAAAATTAACCTAATAGAGCAAAGTTTGATTAGGGATTAATTAGAAAAAA
>NW_018213155.1:0-1024 GCF_001263595.1 Phalaenopsis equestris | reverse complement strand
TTTAATGTTAAGTACTCTAAATTCAAAATAAATGGAACCATGAGGATTTAACATCTAGTTTGCATATCATCTATGATGCATGGATACAAACTCAAAGGCAAGGACACGACATGACACAGACATGATCATGTGACACTTTTCTTTTTAGAAATATAGGACACAGATACATGTCATACACGACTTTATATATAATATAAAGGAATATTTACATACATCCCACCAAATTGAGATTTGATATGGGCCATGATTGAAGAATAAAGACGTAGATACACCGTCGAGAAAGGTGGAGGAGCCCCAACAATAGCATTATCAGTACTCTTGGTCTTAAATTAGGAAGCCTTGAGATGGGAGAGCAAGCAGGATGAAGGGCCGAGGAAAAAATGGGCAGAAATGCTACAGACTCTGAACATTCATCCCAAATATGCAATGAGGGGGCCACACCAACTCTATTAGGGGAGGTTTGTGTTTCCAAAGGCATCAGAGTATATACCTAAATTATTACAGGAGTTTCACGGTTGTGCAATTAAGGGACACTCGATGGTACATAAGACATAAAATCGTGTATCGATAGAGCTTTAGTGGGTGGTGATAAGGTGCAATGTGTGTCAATGACACAAGTAACCCTTAGGTTTATCGGAGAAGGTTTGAAAGTGGCGGTGGACTTTATAGAGATCACAAGGGTTTGTGATGATCTTGGTGGTAGTGGATTGCCAGAGCAAGCATGCACATTTCATTCTATTATAACACCCCTCCACTGCATTCTCAATTGCTACGGTGTTCATACCTGATGTAGTCCATTTATATTTAAATAATTATTTTGCAAGAAGGCGCTCTTATGAATTTAAGGGTTCAATTGATCATTAGATGACTTTAGTTCTGGAAATAAATATAAACAAATAATAAATTTTGATAAATTTAATAAAGATATTTTTGTGGATAAGGAAATATCACAACAATATATAAAACCAATTATGAAAATGCTCCATAATATCATAATACACAATTTAGCACTCCCAAGCATCTC
>NW_018213154.1:0-1024 GCF_001263595.1 Phalaenopsis equestris | reverse complement strand
CAATAACACATTAAAAAGACTCCCCATAATTTAAATATCATGTCTGACATGCATCAATCTCAGCATCCAATAGGAAATCCACTTGCTGACTTTTGCAGGTTTCTACAATGTATGTTTTCGTTTTGTAGTACATCAAAACTTTTATAGCAGAACTGGTATAGCTAACGTTAAACTTTTTACAAATAAAACTTCAGACCAAGTCACATTTATAATCATTACCAGATCAAAATCTCAAGAACCTTTTGCATACAAGGATGTAAACTTTACACATATTTGTTGTGGCTACACCTAGTGCAACAGCCCTGTGTGTTTGAAAAGTACATAGCTCATTAAAACCTTACGAAAACTTTAGGAGCACAGTTGTAACTAATATACACTAATACTGGTTGGGAATGTGAGAAAAGAATAAAATGATCTGATTTTGAGAGAATATTGGCATCACATGTATAACAAATTGAGCTGCAAGAATATATATGAAAGCGTTACCTGTTCAAAGTTGCTCCAAACATTACAATCAGGTCCCCGACCATCACGTACTACCCTTATGTCAATATCTGCACCCTGATTGAATTCAATTAGAATCTTCAAAAGTTCAAAAACTAAACAAACAAAAATAATTTCTATGTGCCCAGAAAAAAATTAGCAAAAAACCATGGTGATTCGTAAAAAATAAGATAAATCGACACAAACCATAGTCATTGCTCCAAAATGTGCAGCAGCAATAAGGATGCTACCAGTTCCAACAAAAGGATCGTAGATGAATTTTCCTGGTCGTGCCAATCCTTGATTTGCCATTAGAAAGGCTATCTCGGCATCCATGGCAGTAGGTCCTATGTATTTTCGACTTTTTAACTGATATGTTGGTAGGAGTTTTCTATCAGCTGCTCCAACTTCCCTACCAAAAAATATTTTTCTTTCTACAACAGGTGGAAGACCATTGTTTTCTCCATAGTTGTCAATTTCCATGAGATAGAATTTATGATCAGGATTACGTAAATCCACTCTACCCTGTGGATAGTCGTGT
>NW_018213153.1:0-1024 GCF_001263595.1 Phalaenopsis equestris | reverse complement strand
CACAGCCGTGCATCGCGGCTGTATGACAGTGGGACCCACTGTCCTACAACCGCGATGGATGGTTGTGATCGGAGAGCAGACGCACCCTGTGTGCGCCCTCCATACACAATAATTAGACCTCACTAGGAATGAGATATGTTTATCTCTTAGAGAAAAGCCACCTACCAACATAATCACAAATGCCTATAAAGGAAAGAAGCTAAATGAATCATCCATTAAAGTTATTATACATCAAACCATTAAATCATCAGAACAATCAATTGAATAAAATTTTATAATGAATGATATCTATGATTTCATGTAATTTACACTTTAATAATCTATCTTAAAGTATTATGAAGTACTCTTTAATTTCAATATATATATATAATATTTTCATGTAGCTTAATGAAAGCCTTATCATCCATCCTAAGATTTAATTTTCATAAAATTTATTCAAATATTATATATATGAATGCATCAATATTTGTAAATTATTTTATCTCAACAAATAAATGATTGGATTATGTCATAGCTTTTATATGTAAAATCATTGATTATAGATTTATGAAATATTGGATACACCCCCTTTAATGCTCAATTATTGTAGAATCTTAGCTTCACTAAATTGCATAATACATATACACATTTATTATAAAAATCTCTGTAATTAATACTGCATATAAGTATGCCTAGATCCAGTTATGAATAGAGTCATTTAAGAAATACCTTGAATCAAAACATCAATTCATAATGATTGTATGTTCACTTGTGGAAGGAAACTTAGCATACTATATTCATATACCTTTAAGTCATCAATGAAATTTTTATTATAAGTTGTAGGATGAATGTCCATTAGAGAAAAATTTTAATCCGACTTCTTTTGAAAGACCTCTCAAACACTCGATTATTATTTCATATAAATCGATCTACAGTCGCATAAGGCTCACATATATAGATAAGATAGATCTTTGGGAAAGGATTCAACTATCCTAATTATGCTAACATATAAACGATGATGATGCAAGTAGAAGAAGAAGAAGAA
>NW_018213152.1:0-1024 GCF_001263595.1 Phalaenopsis equestris | reverse complement strand
AAACATATATGAGCATTGTTCAACTGTGCAAACAAATTTTCTTTTGATTTTTTTTTCCTTGGTTACATAAGCACTGGTTTTCAGTTTCCTTGAGAAATTTTGTTGATCGAATTGTTTTCTTTTCGTCCTCCTCAGTGTACAGTAAAATTTTGGAAAGGAAATATTGAGCACTGCTTCCTTTTTTTAGTTCTGCAGAGACTTTTTGAAATATAATTGCATATGATTTGATGCAAAGTTGAATTTTGCAAGATAAATAAGTTAACAACATCTATACTAACCCTGATCAAATGGTAAAAACAATGGAATGAAAAATATATGAGCATTGTTAATCTTTTTATTTCAGAATTTATTTTTGTTTATTTTATTTTCATGATTATATGAGCACTGCTTTTGTTTTCTTGAAAAATTTTGTTTGTCGAATTGCTTGTTTTTCCCTCTTCCTCAGTGTAGAGTAACAGTTTGGGGGGAGAATGTTGACCATTGCTTCTTTTATTTTTTTAGTTCTACCGAGACTTTTAAAAATGAAATTTTTTAGTTTTGTTGAGATAAGTTGGCAGCATCTTCATATATCCTAATCAACTAGTAAAGGCTATGGAAGGAAATAGATTTGGCATTGTTAATCTGTTTCTTTCAGAATTTTATGTGTACTTACCATGCATATGCATTCACTGAGGTTATATAACGGATAAGATATCAATTAGGGGATGTCGTTCAAATATTATTTAGAGCGATGATAGAAAATAACTATCAAAGGGCTCAACCGATTACCACTTTTCAATTTTAAATTGATGAGAATGCTTTCCCATAGAAACTACTTGTCGCTAAAGAACACGTTCAAATGCTTATTCGATGTGAGAAAACAGTGATTATGGATAAAGTCTTCTTTGGTTAAGAAATCTCACTGAACTCAAACTATTACTTCGATGACTTGATTTGGCTAGCGCAATAAAAAAAAAATAGTTATCGGTATCTTATTTGACATATAATTTGAGGGTTTGCATTAGTGCATGCATATACAGAATAA
>NW_018213151.1:0-1024 GCF_001263595.1 Phalaenopsis equestris | reverse complement strand
CTTTTTTGTGCAAATAAAGTGATTATTTTATTACAACATCACTCAGATGTAAAGAAATTCAAGCAGTTTTGTTAAATTCAGATAACCCTTCACCTAGGGGTTGCAACTCTCCTATAGGGAGTAGTCATCATAATTTTCAATTTTACCTAGGTTGAGATCTTGTGGTATTCAATCTATGGGTTGGCCGACTTCATTATTTATTTTGTCGAGTTATATTTTAGAAAGGGTTTTTCCAAAGTTGTCATTAACATTCAGTTATTGAGTCAAGTACGGTCCAAAAGTTTTGGTCATTTTCCTTCATCGCTCAGGAAACTTGCCTATGAGTGGTAAGTACCCCAAGTGTTATGGGCAAATTCACATTGAAGAGATTAAAAAACATGAATGCAATAAAACAAAAATAAAAAGGAAGTGGGTTCTGAGTGATTTTTTTTTGTTAGAGTTTTTACTTTTTGTATGTACTCATTTCTTCGTGACTCACCTTCTCTTGGACAAATTATTTTACTAAAAATTTGTTTGGGAGAAATTTCTTGGGAGAGCAATTTTTTTGATCAAATAGAGAAGGCCGAGTGCAGGAGTCGATTGGATGAGACCTGCTGCATGAGGATGGCTGGAGGAGGCCTAGAGCATGAGGCAGAGTATGAGCGGTCGAATGGATGAGTTTGAATATTTTCTAGAGATAGTTATCTAGTGCATTATATGTTGCTAGTTACTTCTCTATGGCTATGATATTCTCTTTGTATTGCTCCTCTTCTGTTTGTGGCAAGATTTCATGTTCATCGCATTTTTTAGGGTGTTGAATCCAGACTCGTCTTTCAAAGATACCCATGAAATAGAATGTGAAATGAGGAAGAGAGAGAGATTGTGAGAGAGCAGAGAAAGTATTGTATTCTCTTCTAATAACTATTCTTTGGTTGAGGAAATAATGATCCTCATTCATATTCCCTCTCTTCCACCTTTATATAAGGTACTTTATTATAAAATATGCATAGGTAATAATTACATTCAAAGGCTGATGTCATAATAT
>NW_018213150.1:0-1024 GCF_001263595.1 Phalaenopsis equestris | reverse complement strand
TAATAAATATTTAAATTATTTTAATATAATTTAAACAATATAATAATAAAATATGAATATCTTTTTGAATATTTGGAATAATATTCTAAATAAAAAATTAAAGACATGGAATTTTTTCTTTTTTTTTTAAGTATAATCTTACTTTTGGCCATATGATCAAAATCAAAAGGCTAAAATAGAATAATATTTGAACCAACAGTTCCTTAAAAATTGGACCAGTTTAGCCGCAGTTCTGATCGGTTCAATTCTGGTTCTATGCAGAAACGATTATGAGCTTGAACCGAATTGTTTAAATGACCAGTTCATGGTTGAAGCGGTCGATCCAGTCCGATTTTTAAAACTATGTTGTTTTCAAGTCATTGAATTCTCGAATCATTTATGATTTGATAGATTTTCTGGTTCAATTTTATGATAAATTTTGATACGATGAGCAATAAAAAACATTGAAAAAATAATAATAATAAGTATTATAGTTGAAAATTTATGTGCCAACGTTAATAATCTCCATCATAATACAAATTTTCAAAAGTGAGGAATATAGAAAAGAAATTTAATTTTTTGCAAATTATTTTTACCCATTCCACAATACTCCCATGATAAATGCTCAAACTTGGCAATCATGGGTGCTTTAGTTGACATATTTTGAGAATAGCCATGAGTGCTTGTTTTGTTCATATCAATATCACCACTAGCAGCAGCCTCGCGAATGAGGTAATAATAAATTTCAATGTGTCTAGTTCTCTCTTGACATATCTAATCTTTACTTAAATAAATAGCTCTTTGTTTATCACATATTATCATGAAAGTTTTTAAGTTTTCATTATGCTCTAAGAACAAAATTTTTAGCCAAAGAGCTTTTTTTGTAAAAACTTTATTAATTATGATGTGCTCATCTTCCATTGTAGACAATGCTAGCTTAATCTTTAAAGTAACATTCCAATTAATAGCATAATCACCAATGATAAATATACATCATATAAGTGATCTCCCAAATCACAAAAAAAAAAAAAAAAAAAAAAAAAAA
>NW_018213149.1:0-1024 GCF_001263595.1 Phalaenopsis equestris | reverse complement strand
AACAACTGATTTGCAGCTGTTTGTGGAAAAATGTTCATTTCGGCCACTCGCAGTGGAGCGACGTTCATAATATTCTCCTCACTCAAGGGTGAGCATCTAGAAACCTATTGAAAAATAAAAAAAAACATAACAAAACTACAACTAAAATTATAATAATATTCATTTTAAAATGCAGAAGGGACATATCCCGAGCAACGTTCTCTGGTTGGGTTGTCGTCGTTGGGATATTGTTGAGCCCCGATCGCTATGGGCAGTGGAATAGGTTGAAATGTCTGCCCACCTGAATAACTGAAACATATCCGGACTATTTGCCCGTCGTGAGCACCTATAGAATTGTCGGTTGTAGCTATGTAACTGGTGTGATAAGAGCAACACAGTAGGCAGTCCGCAATGACGAAGCGCCAACTCGAACAAAAATGACATTTTATATGCTCAATAGAGCTCGTACTTGCATAAAAGATTTTAATTCCAGTGCTCCCTCTCAAGTACTTAAATATTGCAATAGATGAACGGGCATTGTCCATAATAGCCAAAAAGATCCACAGCAAACAACAAATTAATCTAAAGCCATTACAATTTTCACCTAATCTATTGCTGCAATTTGTATAAAAATTAACATTTCCTAAAGCTTGCTACAACATCACCCACGTATATCTCGCTTTTGCAATGAAAATGAAAATTTAAATACAGCAACGTAAAGATGGCGAAGATCTTCTCTGCTAAAAATCTATTTTTCTTATCAACAGCCAAAAAGGAAAAAATTAAGAACAAATCCGGACGACAAAGGGCCGAAGAAGAAGAAAAAGAAGAAGAATGGCAGACGAGCCCGAAGCATAGAAGCGAACGAAGGCACATAGAAGCATACGAGATAAACCTGTCGAGAAGGAGGCCGAAAAGAAGCGAACGAGGACACACAGTTAAAGAACGAAGGCACCAATAAACGAAACGCGGTCACCCAGATCGTAAACGGGGTTTTCCAAAACGCGCAATAAACGTTGAAAATGCGACATTTTCAACAATGCCC
>NW_018213148.1:0-1024 GCF_001263595.1 Phalaenopsis equestris | reverse complement strand
ATTTCACATCACAACTTTAATAATAACTCAGGCTAATTAACAATTAATTAAACTAATTAGGGTTAATAATATTTAGTTGCCCTAATCTCTGGCTCTCTCTTCATGATTTAGTCAAACCTAGAGTTTGAGGGATTAAAGAATAAAAATTAAGCCATAAACTATAAAGATTAACCGATTCCATACTCTATGAAATAAATATTTTTATAATAACATTTGACTGGATTAAAACATGAGTTTGTTTAATTTTCTAGTAATTGAATCGGAAGTTGTTCAAAAACAAGGTTTTAAACGCCCAGCTCTAAATCCTGAATTCAGCAAGACATGCCGACAGCGGGATTTTAAGAAATTCAGGCTAAAAACCAAACAATTTTCAGGATTTAATGATTCAGAAATTTACAAAAACCAAAAATCACGTGATTTCTTATGATCAGATTCATAAAATCCTAATTGTTATTCAAACTGCCCAAATCACATCAAATTTGCGTAACTATTAGAATATCATCGACCTAATAATTGAAGAAAAGAAACCAACAAATTGTACGAATTACCAAAAAACAAAGATAAGAAAATCCAATTTCAAAGAAGCAAACAAAACCAAAAAAGAGAAGCAAAGGGATTCAACCTTCCAGGCGAGAGAGAAGCTGAGAGCAGCAGCGAGGGCTTGGCTTCCGAACCAGCAGAGGAAGCAAAGGAGAGCGGCGAGCGATCCGGCCTTCTTGTCGAGTGCGACGTAGAAGAGGGAATAGAAGACAACGGAGATGAAGGCGAAGTTGAGGTCGAGGCCACCGAAGACCGGCAGATGAAAAAGAGGAGGGGTGAAATAGAATAGGATGAGGGAGGTGAAAAAGATGGGCCAAACGAATATGATGTGGAGGAGAACGTTCACCGGGTTGCTGTGATACGCACCGTAGAAGGAGAATTGCTTCTCTAGATCAAGCAATCCTTTCCCCATCTTCGATTTGGCTCAAATCGATTCGCTTCTCTGGGATTGAACAGTCTGTAAGAGATTTTTAGGTTGGTAAAA
>NW_018213147.1:0-1023 GCF_001263595.1 Phalaenopsis equestris | reverse complement strand
TTTTATTAGATATTTTCTATTTTCAGTTTTTCCTATTTATTGGAATTCCTGTTTTGTTTCCTTCCTTTATTATATATATGTTGTAAAGTGCAATGCATTGAGGTAGCTAAACATAAAATAATTTTGACAGATTACTAAATGGTATCAGAGTCGCCAACCAAATTCCTTCGAGTTTGCGGTCACTGCCCTATTATGCTCATCTCTATTGTTGCTTGGATTTAGTACTTAAGCGTTGTCAAAGTCTCGACTACTCCAAGCCAACCTCATCACCCTCAATGATGAAGGAACCCTAAGATTCCTCAACAATGTCATCAATGTATCCAAGAATGTTGACTTTGATGCATGTAGCAAAAACAATTTTTCTCTCTGCCCTCATGAGTCACAGATGGCGCTCTTCCACTCGGTTCGAACATATCTCAATATAGTGATCCGGATCCTGTGATCAAATTCTACATATCGTTCGAGCATCCCTTTGATTTTTGCAAATCTTTTCTTCCTTCTGTTCGCTCGCCTAACCGCTGTATCACGAGCCGTCGATTTACAAATCCTCTCGTCGAACATGTAAAAATTAAAACTTGTGCAACTTCTTCTAGTTTATATTTGCTTATCCATTAGAGCAGTCGAAGTGAGAGTCCTCTTCTCCCTAGTTCTTGTTCTCTAGTCAAGTCGAATAATAAAACTGAGGTTCCTCTTGCTTTTAATCGTGCAACCGTTTTTCATGATTTAGGCTTAATTATCTTATCATGGTCCAACATGACATGAACAATCCTCTTCTTAAGAAGACACCTTTAAGTTGAGCCCAGATTTTTAGTCCTTATCGTACCTGATTACTTCACTCATCTAGTCACAAACAATAAACTGCATGGTTAGAATTTTCTTTAATCGTCACAGTCAGTCTTCATGTGCCTCTGTGGCTGAGGGAAAGATAGGCATCTCACAAGCAAAATTTATGTTCTATAAATGACAGATTCTAAATATCGAGCCTGGAAAAGTCATTGTTAATAAATTCCATGATCACAAAAA
>NW_018213146.1:0-1023 GCF_001263595.1 Phalaenopsis equestris | reverse complement strand
AAGTTCTTTGGGTTGGACGGCAGAGGGTTTGTAAAGCTACCATAGTAGGTGGATTGGGATTCAAAAGCTTCTACCAAATAAAATAAACCAAGTTTTATAAATTTTTTATCATGTTTAGAGCTCAGTCCTCATTATGGGCCAAATTTATAATGGGAAAATACTGTAAGGATCCTCATCCCTCTACTCTATCAAGGAAAATAGGGGACTTAACAACTTGGATTAATATGCTGAAAGTCCGGTCCATTGCTGAGAATCTTTTCATTTGGGAGTTGAGTGTAGGTAAGATTAATTTTTTGGCTTAATAATTGGACACTTGAAAATTAGTTGGCACATAACTCCCATCAAAATGCTGATGAGTCTCTTTAAGTGGTGGATCTCTAGTCTGAAGATGGTTGGAACTTAGAGGCTCTACAGAACATATTGGATTCATCTCAGCACCCAAGAATTTCGAAGATCCCACTTGAGCCATCAAAGAAAGAAAGAATTTTTGTCAAGAAGAACCAATCCCAAACTCTGTTAGCTTTCATATCCAATACTTGCTTTTTATGAAGGATGCCAGCTGCGGATCCAGTGTACGGAGTAAATTTATTTCCCCTTATATGTCTTTCTTTTGCTGGAGATTATTCTACAAGCTACTCCCAATTGATGACATTCTAAAATTGAAAGGGCTGAGGGGTCCTTCATACTGTGTCTTTTGCAGAGTTGAGGAGGAGTCACTGAATCGTATCTTCTTCAGTTGTGTATTTATTCAAAGGTTTTGGAGGTGCATTTTTCCCAGGTTGAATATCTCTACCTTACAACTATCCTGGGGTAAATTCTTAGTGTTGGCAAGACTAGCTAGATCATTAATTATTCCCTATGCCTTGTATTATTGCTTGGTTTGTGTTGATGGCTATAAACAATATCCAGTTTGAGGATTCTAAGCTGAATGCTAATGAGATTGCTGACAACTGCTTAGTGTACATCTAGAAGCTTTTTATGTTTATCACTGATGTTGAGTCTTCAATTATCGTTTCTTCCTTT
>NW_018213145.1:0-1023 GCF_001263595.1 Phalaenopsis equestris | reverse complement strand
GGAGTAGACATAAAATGAGATCTTTCAACTCCTACACAAGGCTCGATAGCAGATGCCCACAAAACCAGTCCAACAGCTGCAGGAAATGCCCCGCTTGAGCACACTCGTATCAGGCTAGCTCCCCACGATGGAACATTTCCTCCATAGAACGCTGACCTCCTCAACACTATAAGTCGCACTCATTAGTCCCGCCCAACTAGATTAACCAATAATCCTCCAAAGCTCAACAAGAAACTTGACCCAATTGTATTTTGCTCTTAAAAACGTAATATGTGACGAGCTACAACAACCGGTTCCAGAAGAGCTCCCTTTAGGAGATAGGGATCATATTCCTACTCATCTTAATTTTCATGATCTTCACTTTTGGCAGAGGTGGTCCTACAACACCCATATTCGACTGGATTCTAAGATTCTGAATATTGATTCTCATGGAGTAATTAAACCCTAAGGGCATGTTAACCACTATCGAACTGTCATGGTCATGTAGCGTGTTCTCGATGCAATTCTCTATAAAGTGTTCCCTGCCACTCCCATGGGTCAAGCTTGCACCTGGTTATGCTATTTCTCGAGGGGCATTATTAATACCTTCAAAGAGCTTGTTAGACTATTCGTGGAGCAGTTCATCACAAACTAAATGATCATCAAAGATTCATCTCATTTATCGGGAATTTGTTAAAACGAAGAAAATTAGCTCAAAGTCTACTCTCATTGGTTCTCTACTAATGAGATCTCTACTAATGAGCCTAAGTAGAGAACCAAAGAAAGTAGACTTGCACATTATAAACCTCAAAGAATTCCGTGCCTTAGAACACACAAATCTCATAATGCACAAGCTTCAAAAGATAAGTGATTCTTATTTATACAACATACATGCTCTAACTTTGATTATAGACTTCAACATATGTGAAGCTGAAAAGTGTAGACGGATCGTAAGCCCAAGAAAAGTCTTATGTTTACATATTTACAAACCTATCCATCCCTCTCTGCACCCAAATCCCTGCAAAATCCTCCCTCTTCCTCCTC
>NW_018213144.1:0-1023 GCF_001263595.1 Phalaenopsis equestris | reverse complement strand
AAAAAAACAAAATATAACAATTAAGTCTGAGGGTCCTAATACCAAGGAGTTGAACCAACTCAGATGCTGTAATCGATGCAGTGCTTTCACCATGTGGAGGTGAAACTCCAACAACTTATTGTGTGATGTACTCAATCGACAGGTCTTATGCCACAACAGAAGGTTGAATTGACAGCTGATGATCAAATTGGTCACCTGAGTGTTCATCTACTTAGTGTTGAGAAATTAATTAGACGACACCTGATCTTTCAACGCAATCACTTTTCCTTTTTTAAGAATGGTTTTTCTCTTCCTTTCACCTTCCAGATGGTATCGTTCATTCAACCTTTCGAATGCAACATAAAGCAGGTCTTTGTTGGGGATACTGAGATGGGGATTGAACACATTCTTAATCACAACGCTCGGAAGACGACCAATTCAAAGGGGTCATGGAGCAAATAAAGAATGGGATGAAGTCCCATCGTGCCTTATTTATAAGAATCAAAGACATGGACATTAAATTCTCTTATTCTTATTGTAGTATCACTTTCAAGTAGCAAGAGAATTAGAGAACCAAAACATGTACATAAAAATGTATCAGTGATGATCGTAAGAAGAACTAATGGTCTAGTAGAAAAGAGTATGATGAATGAGGGTCCACTGATAAAATACTATGAGACCCACTCCTACGACCGATTAATGCTATCCAAGTCAAAGCCAATAATCCCAAAGCCGACCGAGCCACAGAACATACCAAAGATGACAAGAGGGTACAAAATTGAGCCATTCAAACTAAAATAAGGCAAAAAGACATTTGAGTCAATTATTACAGTAGAGCTAATCCAAGAAAGCCTAGTCCACTAGCATCTCCAACCATCCCAAAGACACTTAAAGGCCATTCATTAGAGATCAAGGATTAACAAGCGGGCTATAGCAACTAGTCGACTAAAATCAAACAAGCGTTGCCGATCGAGTGAATCTAAGCCGACTGAGCTGATCTTGCCAACCTGAATCCAACCAAGCCTAGCTGGTTGAGCCAAAAAA
>NW_018213143.1:0-1023 GCF_001263595.1 Phalaenopsis equestris | reverse complement strand
ACAAAATTTTGGAGATTAAAAATATAAGTAATTGTGGGTTGGGTCAATTATCATATGCTCATAATGAAGGCTTGCATTTTTGGAAATGACTAACTTACCAAACACTAGCCTATCTCTTACGTTACTTGATGTGAGTTATACTAAATAGCATATGAATCTGTCACATATACAATCTATTTACATGCATTCACTTTACTTAATGTGATTGTGCAATGCATAGACTCTTGTTTACCCCTCTTGCATGTTTATTTACCTCGTACGACCGTGCAGAGTAAGCAAGTAACACATTCATATACAAGTGAGTTGGTATGAGTTATCATCTAGCATAAAACTCATACCTAAACCATCATTTGGTGTTTATTTGTGTTGTCTCACACCTCAATAGAGCATTCACATCATGGCAAATCACTTAGCAAATCATTTATGTTTGCCCGCATTTAGTTTGAGCAACTGTGTTATGTTAAATCACTTTGCATTTTGCATGATCATTACCTAGTTTCCTTTTGATGGCATATCATCTTTGTTAGATGTGTGACCTGATGTTGATCACAACGTTTTGATAAGCATTGCTTGTGAGTGTATTTCAGCAAGCAATGCAAATTATCGCATTTCGATTAGCATGTGTATATTTGTGCTAAAGTTCCAAGAAATCTAACATGTGCCACTTAGAAGTTACTTTTCATATAGGACTTATTTTAAAATATATAAAATATATATTTTTTTAATATTATTTCCCATCATTTTTTAAAACAAATGTTGAAACTAATAAGAAGATTGGAAAAATTAGTGAGGATGGTTATTTTTATTAGAGAGAGAATAAAATCAAGTATAAGTTTATCCTTAAGCATGGTTAAGAATTCCTAGTTGAGGAATGCAGTAGAAATTTATTGAATGTGCATAATGATTTTATAGTTATCAAAGTATTCATAAGAATTATAAGACTCATTATAAGATATTATAATAAATAACTTGAATGAAACATTATAGTTAATTTATTATGACATCATGAAGGGTAAAAAAAAA
>NW_018213142.1:0-1023 GCF_001263595.1 Phalaenopsis equestris | reverse complement strand
GGTATAAAACATTTAAATTTGAAATTTCAAAATATATTTGTATTAGTTTTAGTACATTATGCATTTCATATATACCTATGCAGTTTGATTTATAATTAAGTCGTAATGCCTTCAACTTCTAATAAACAACCCACCCTATCTGACATCATCGAGACCAACCATGCATGGTTTTGAATGCGATTAGGTGGTTTAGAAGTTAGCCCTTTCCATGCAGGGTTGTAATTCCATTGCATTGTATGCTCTACCTTCTTTTAGATTATGGCTCTGAAGTTTCACTTCTTCTCGGTGAACTTCACTCTAGGCCTTCAAGGTCCTTCGTTCAATTACAACATAAATCATCACCTTTAGGCTCCTACATGATTGTACGACATGCAGTTTAACCCTAAACATTCTAATAGAACCTCAAAATGAAACATTAAAATCTTTCTTCAAAAAATGACATAAAGTCAAACAATAGGGTAGTTCGGGTTATTATTGAGTTTTCCTATGCATCTTTAAAGTATTATGAGTTAATGCTTATAGTTTGCAATATATTTTTAGTTACATCATATGATTATCAGTTATGCCCTTATTACTCCATCTTTCTTATTTTGTACTTGTGATAAATTTTAGTTGAAGCTCATTCTGAAGTAATTAGATATTTTATTTTATTGTTGTAAAAGATCCTGCATATTTGAATAAATTTTGCAAGTATAATACTTTCTTTTCAAGCAGTTTACTTTTATGAGTGCATATTTGTTATATCTCAAGCATGTTTGAAATAACATATTACTTACATATTATATCTTTGAAAAATTTTGTATGTTTTGTGTATAATGGTATGTAGGTTGACAAAACCATTTTGAATATTAAACACCCGGGTTGATAGACCTATAGAGTGATGTCTGTACAGGAAATCGCTTGGTTTCCTTAGGTTGATATTGACCCTCCTAGTTTCATGGTGCATATTAAAACCAACTACAAAAATATAAATGAAAACTGAATAATAAAAGACTGGAATGAATTTGAAATGATTGTATGTTT
>NW_018213141.1:0-1023 GCF_001263595.1 Phalaenopsis equestris | reverse complement strand
AAAATGAACTAAATTTCACTTACATGTCAAAGCATCCTAAGGAAGAGAAAAAGAAAAAAAGAAGGAGCTACATTTATCAGAAGGCAAATTACAAAACTAGTGGATGCATGCACAAGTGATCCTAAAACTTCACATGACACCTTTGTAGATGAATTTGCCCGAGTTCTGGAGACAACTCCTAAAATCTATTAGGACATTTCAGTATATCTGAACTCCTTGATCTTGTTGGAGGACCCCACTCATAGACATATCTTCATGAAGATATCCTCCGACCACATGGTCATTTATTTGCATTTCTTTTTGGCTAACAAAGATATTTGATTTCATGTAGTTACTATTGTACTGCTTGGATTTTTTTCATTTAGTTTATTGAATGTTTGATTTGGCTATTGTTTTTTTGTAACAGAAAACTATTTATTATTTTATATTTATTTCTTCTTATTTTATTCTTTGTGATTTCATTTTTGATAATTTTTATCATGGTGATATTGACATATATTACCTGTACGGAGCAGTTCTTTAGCATGGACTAATATGGAGAAAGGTGCAAAAGGAAAATTGTGATGATTGTTTGTATCTTATATGAGCACTACAAATCATACATTGATTGAACTCCTTGCATGACATCTACTTACATTAGCAATAAATGAGTTTGGGAGCTACTAAAGGGACACATCAAAATTCAACAACATGTTTCATATGACTCGACCCATAATTATGGATCTACCTGATGAAATACATAGGAACTGTGGCTTCATGTGTCCATGAGAATGACAACTACAGAGTTGTTAGCAAAAACCCTCTACATTTTATCATAGAATAAACCGATGAGAGGATCGAGGGAGTGATTTTGATATTCATTTGAAACAATAAAAAATTATTTCACAGCGGGGTTGAATGCTCTTGTTAGCTTCTCAGCATAGATTATTATGCCAGGGGATTCAATATTTGAGAGAACTCCAACAAGATTCTAAATTACCCTTGTTACAAGTCATTCTTTAAGGTATATCTTTTGTACTCATT
>NW_018213140.1:0-1023 GCF_001263595.1 Phalaenopsis equestris | reverse complement strand
CTCATTCTTCAACGGGGAGAACCTATGGGATGACTATAAGAATATGTTGTATTGTTAATTCTTGTTCCCTGATGAGGAGACTTAGGGGAGTCCGTGAGATGAATATTGATAATGAAGAACTGAGTCTTTCTTCTGGTCGGTTCTACCGAAAGGTAGGTTGGTGTATAATTCAGCTTTCTTTTAGTGATTGGCTTGAATTTTTTTCTGTCTTCTTCGATTGGTTTGGATTCAAATCAATCAGTCGCCCTTTTATCTTTCTCCTAGCTCGGTCGGCCTTCGATTTTGGCTTGGGCGGCTACACTCAGTCGGCCTTTAGCTTCAGCTTGAATGGTTGTATCTGGTCGGATAAGTGGACCTCTTGGTCTTTTATGAGTGGGTTCTCCTTTATCATATTTTCTTCCTCCTATGACATATTTTAGTTGTACAACACCATTCCCAAATTTTGAAATTGTATTAGCCATTCTAAATTAATACACATATAATTTCTTTTCGATTGGGATTAAATTAGCTTAATAGTTAAAAAAAACAATAAAAGTTTATGAAAAATTATGAAAACTTATGTTATCTGAAAATGCAAAACAAGAACTTGAATGTGCATTTCCATTTACAAGATGTGAGACGACACACTGGATAGTCGAACGACAATCTATAGTTGTTTCTTTGTGAGATGTGGAACGGTTGGATGAGTTGTGAGAGTGACGTGAAGGTGACTGGTGAGATGACGAGATGACGTGCAGAATGGAGGGGTGACGACTATCGCCAGACAATCAAATGACACTAGGCGAAGACAATGAGGCGCGGGGACGGTGAATGCAAGCGAGAAATGGGACGGTGATTGCAAGCGAGAAATGGGAGTTCGGAAGAAAGCAAGAGAGCTAGGAAAATTAGGGTTTTAATATATTTTTGGGTTGGGCCAAAGCTCCACCCATGATAATGTGGTTGCTTGTTAGAGAACTAAGTAGTCTATGAAAATATAAAAATATTCTTTACATGCTTATGAGGTTTATGCGAATAAAAAAAAAA
>NW_018213139.1:0-1023 GCF_001263595.1 Phalaenopsis equestris | reverse complement strand
GGAGGTAGTCGGGGTAGGCGGCTAAGATGTTCATGCCCGGAGCCACCAAGTCCGGCTGCGTGTATCCAATATTATTTCACTTAAAAATAAGGAAAGGGGCTAAAATCATTTCGAATTGAAATAAGCCAATTTGTAAATATCATTACCTTGAGGATCTCTGTGTAAAGAGGGTTCGGTCCCCTGGCTGAGAAGGAGGGTACGTAAACCGCATTGCCAGTGAAATCATAAGACTTCTCAATCCTCGCCACCGGTTTCCTACAACAACAATCAAATAATTTTATGTAATTAATCACTTACAGTCATTTAAAAAACTGTAAATTATAATTTTGTTCAATATTATTCAGAAATCTACCCTTCGGGACCAAGGCTTTCAATATACTCTTTAATGATGGCGCCCGCCTCGTTGGATATTATGGTCGCCGGAATCTCGAAAGTTTCGGCCTGGTCCACCGGCATGGTCAACTGCAGCACCAACCCAACTCCTCCGGCGAGTTTCACCACCTGGTCCGTCCCCCCAGCGTTGCCAGTTACTTTACACAGCACGATCGTACGGTTCACAATTGTCGGCTCCATCGATTCAGGAGCACACATCCTGCATGTTAATCATCATCCCAAAATTAATCATTTATATATACATTACTGCACTCAAGTTGAGATACGTTTGGATTTTAATGTTCGTGTTGTTAGTTACAGAAATATTTCTTCAGCATTATTTGTAAGAAAAAGAAGTGTATTTGAAAATTATGTGGTGTTATTGAATTACTTTGATGTGTTATTGGAATATTTCTCCGCATTACTTGATTTGAGGTTGCGTTATTCGACATATTGTCCGTGTTATTTTAATTTCTACTATGTTGTTGGAATAACACATCCTCAATATTTTAATAACATTTCATTTTTTATAAATAATGCTGATAAAATATTCCTATAACTGAAGGGGATATTTTACGACACAGCTACTATTGCAATATAAAGGTGGAGGTAATATTTTTTTCGCACTTACTGAGCTTCGAAATTCATGCC
>NW_018213138.1:0-1022 GCF_001263595.1 Phalaenopsis equestris | reverse complement strand
TTTACATGTCTAACACCAAAACTTTAATTTTTACATAAATTTCACCTTACCTATGCCAAAAAAGTTTTTTTTTCCTTTTTTTTTCTTTTTAAAGTTAAAATGGTAGTAGTTTTGGTGTGCTATGAAAGATTTTGGTGTTATAAATGTAAAAGAGTGAAGTTTACATGTTAGATATTTTTCTCTCACACACCAACTATTCCTATGTGTTCACATATCTAAAACTGAACCTTTATTTTTTAAAATTTACCACTCAATTCTTTTATTTTACATTAAAAAATCACTATTTGAAATTTAAGAAAGTGAAATACAACTTTCCATGCATAGTTAAGGTTCCATAGACCTAAAAATTGAAGTTTAGGTATTAGATGGGTAATTACATAAGAATTGACTGCTATGTATGCATATCTTCCAACTTCTAAATGTGATATACACCTTCTCATGCATAAGAAAGGTGGTACATATGTAAAAATTAAAAAATGCGGGCTAGATATGAAATATGATAAGAATTAAGCAGCGTGTATATAAACCTTCCAAATAAAATTTGTGCCGAACGCCCCCCTCCCCCTCCGTAGAATGATATGCAGTCAAACCATGCTAATGATTCCCACTCCCAATATCAACCAAAGAGGATAATCAAAACAGATCGGAAAAAGAATAGCACAGGAGGAAAACCTAACCTGCACAGAGCATGTACGAAAGAGCAGCGCGAGCACCCCTCTTGGTCATCCCGGAGCCTTTGAAGAGGCTCTCATCGCCGGAAAGAGGAGAATCAACGACCGGGAGAAGCACGCTCTTCTCCTGAGCGAAGGGGGCCATCTAATCCCTCGCCGATCTCCGGCCGGTTCCGATTCCTCGCAGCCTCCACGCGGTAATCCACTTCGTCCTCCTTATCTCGAGTTCCGACTATCTGAACTCGGAGGGAAGAGATTGCTTATTTCCTTCACGGTTGAGTTGCGCTGCGTTGCGGAGAATTTTAGGAGATGAGGGGAAAGAGCTGAGTAGGCGCCGGCATTGACCGGAGG
>NW_018213137.1:0-1022 GCF_001263595.1 Phalaenopsis equestris | reverse complement strand
ATATATCATAAAATTAGGCCAAAGAATCGCTCCCTCCCTCCCTCCCTCCCTCTCTATACATATAGACACACACACACATACATTTATGTGTGTGTTTGTGCATGTGTGTACACTTAATATGATTTAGATATATACCTTTGAATTCTTATTTATTTACATATATGACATTTAATTTTAATATTTGTATGCATAACACCAGATCTAGGCGTCAAAAGGTGTATCTCACTATTTAGAACTTATAATTGTCATATATATGTGATATGATATATGATGGTGTTATAAATATAAACAAGTGAACATAGCTGTTAGATGTGTAAATGCATAGGAATTGTGTTGAACGAATGTAAATGCACCTTCTATAAATAGCCTAGTTGCCTTTCCATATTTTCTTCCTGAAACACATTCAATATGTGCAAGGCTTTTAGGTCAAAATCTTCTTTTATAAATTATATTAAATTAATAACCATAGTTGTTGGCTCATGGCCCTATGCATACTTCCATGACTAATTGAACCTATGTGCTTGCCAATGTCATGCAACGCCTCTTATCAGTCAAAGATCAACTTATTTTTCTGCACTGTTAAATAAAATAAGAAAATAAATATTTTTTTCAATCAAATAAGATTCATGTTTTATTAAAATCTGTCTTATCACAACCGGCAATCATGCCGACGAAATCTCGAGCAGCATTGAATTTATTGGGCGTTTATATGAAAATTCGGCAAAGCCATGTGTCACAAGTCAAGAGAAGGGCTAGAAAGGCATTTCTGTGACCAAAGCACCAACCATGTGTCCCCCGCTGCCAATCTTTCCGTCAAACATCTTTTCAAATAAGACAAAATGGTGCCATATAAGCTCAAATGTTTGTCCACAAAATTTCCTTTGTGGACCAACTATTCTGAAGTACATCTCCTTACGATGGCCTTTGTTCTTATTTCTTAAATACAGACCCCCATCTCCGTTCATAACAATTTTGTTTTCACATAATTTTATCTTCTAATTCTCTTTTCACACTACTATTTT
>NW_018213136.1:0-1022 GCF_001263595.1 Phalaenopsis equestris | reverse complement strand
GCGGTCACACTCTCTCGTGAGCTAGTGCATCCCTAATCAATTTGCTGATTTATTGATTCACAAACTATTAGTTACAGTTCATGTTGTCTGTAGTTTCTCGATATTGTGGTTCTTCTGCTTAACATGCTCCTCTTCTTATTTTTGTCATTATCCACACTCACCACATCTTTAAAGGGTGTTGAACCATATTTGTGCATGATCACACCCAATGAATAGAGTGTATAGAGAGAGATAGATTCCAAGAATTTCGATAAAAAAGGAAAGCTTTTACATTTAATGCTTCCTTTATTTAAAAGAGACTATAATTATTATAAAATAACACTTACACCCTTTATCCTCTACATTCGTTCGACTTCTAATCAATCAATTTTAGGTTGGTCAACTTTTAATTAATTGGCCTATAAAAGGTTGTTTTCTTATCGGATGACCCTGATTTGTTGACCTCTAGAGCGGTTGGCCTCTGGTCGATACATTTGACTAGTCCTCCGCTCGATCGATCGGGCGATCATTATCGTCCAATTATCTTGGCTTTACGTGCCCCAACATTTCTTGGGATTCGTCTTTTAACATGTGCCTTATTTTGAACCATCAGATCCATAGAAGATTCGGTCAAGCATATTGTTGTTGTACATATACAATTAGTTAAATATAATAAATTTAATTAAAATATAGATAAAATTCAATTTTTAATTTTTTAATGTATTTTTTAGTATATTTATCATACAAGTTAGGTAATACGCACCCTGGAATATTAAGAAAGAATTTAGGGTGCATTTATTTCAGCTATGGTTGTAGAAAAGTTGGTTTGAAAAACTATTGTTCAAAATTGGATGTTCAAAAACTGGTGTTTCAGAGCCAATTTGTCCCTTTCAAAAGCACGGCTCTGAAAGCGTTGGTTGTTGACATAATGATTATAATACCCTCAATATATAAACACAATTTAGTTTAAATTGTTTGAAAAATACAATTCTGAAAGTGATGTCTGTGAAATAAATTCAATGATAATTTATCAAGTTATTTTC
>NW_018213135.1:0-1022 GCF_001263595.1 Phalaenopsis equestris | reverse complement strand
TTTGTGTTTTGTTATTTTTGAACCATTGGTGGTGAAACATTAGGAAAAGATTGTTAGAAAGTTTGTTAGATTCAATCACTTAGAAAATTGCAATAACAAAATATGGTTTTTTTTAAGGAAGGGGATGACAAAATTTGTTGATTGATAATGCTCAACTTTTGCATGTTGAAGTGGATTTGGATGGAATATCCGGTTGGATGTCTTTTGGCTATATTGGTTTTTCTTTGGAGGACAGGAGGGAATTGGGGAGCTACATGATGTTGTTGGATCAAAATGTTGATAGATTCTATTGCATTGGTGGTAAATTTAATATGGTGTGCAAACAGTTAGAGAAAAAGGGAGGCAAGAAGTTTAATCAATTATGTGTTTTAATGTGTTATTGAAGGGGTGGGACTTTTTGATGTGGCCTTCAATTTCCAAGAATTTACTTAGAAAAGAGATAAGTTACAGGAAAGGCATGAAAATATCATAGTAAATCAAAAATGGATTAATAATTTTCCAGTCTATGATTTATTGCTTTTGTCTATAGCAAGTTTAGACCATAATCCCCTTTTACTCTCTATGTCCAAATTTCGAAATCACAGAGCAACATCTTTCAGATTTCTCAACACATGGACCAACCATGATGTCTTTTTGGAATGTATTTGGGAGGTGTGGAAGAATAAGTACTCTAAGAATAGTTGGATCAATATTTTGCAATTACATAAAAACAAAGTAAGAAAACTAAGAGATTGGAATAAAGTGTTTGGTAATGTTCACCATTTGTGGCTGAAGCTATGGAAAAGTTCGAGAACTAGAAAAATAGAAAATTGTGGAGAAGGTCCAAGATCATGAGGAACAGGAGATGATTAAAACACAAGCTGACCTGTTAAAATACATTAAGTGGGAGGAAGGTTTCTTTAGGCAAAATTCTGCAAGTATAAACTTCATTGATATAGATAGACACACCCAATACTATCATGCATGCATTCGAGCTAGAAGGTCAAAGAAATTAATCTTGAAAGCTAAAGATGGAAGAGGAG
>NW_018213134.1:0-1022 GCF_001263595.1 Phalaenopsis equestris | reverse complement strand
AAAAAAAAACAGTTTGTTTAAATGAATCCAATTAACCTCTTTCTCAACCTTCTTCAGTACACCTTTACCTATGATTCATAATTTATTCAATATCAGTTTTTCTGCTGGTAGAGCAGTTGAACATTTATGGACAACTAAAATATCAAAGGTTATGATTTTTCTAAGAAATGATGGCTAAGATTTATTTCAATATATGTGCTCATAATTGGTTCACTTAAGTTTATTGCAGTTTGAAATATGCTCAAATGTGAATTGGAGCAATATTATCGATTTGCTAAGTTTCTCAAACTTGGACAAAATTGACCCTAAATTTAACTACATTCAATTGATTGGTTTTTAACACTTTGATTTGGTTTTTTCTGTTTATTTAGTTTTTGTTTTCATCCTTATTGATGTCGGCATTGGTTGCCTTGCCCAAAATTTTCTCCTTGCTGAGAAGTTTTGGGCAGTTGGCGGTGAAAGTTGGGATTGGTTCAAATTCGTATCGCTTATCTAAATCTCAAATCCAAGCTCTACCCATACGAAGTAGAAAATTTATAGTGGTAGAGTAAATATTTAAGAACTTCACATTAAGCTCCGCATAGAATCTCATAATACACACGAGTTTTATATGAAAAATTCGAGGGGGTCTAGCACATTTGAAATCATCATTGCTAAATTTGCTATGAGTTTAAACTAGATCTATTGAAGTCTTATAAATATTTACTATTTTCTTTATTATTTTTATTGTATTATCTACTACTAAATGTCTTTCTTGTATATGTCATGTTGAAATCTTCATAACTAAATTTGCTTCGAGTTAAAACTAGATCTATTGAAGTCTAATATTTATTTGCTATCACATTTCAAAGTTTTTATTTGTTGAAAGAGGTGTTTATTGAGTTCTCATATGCTGAAATTGGTGTTTGCTTTAATTAAATCTTGTTGGAATTAGGTTTGAAGTTTTCATATGTAGGAGTTCAGCTTCGAGGAGTCGAGGAATTCCGTAGAGGTTCTTCCATTCGCGACACAGAAGTTCGCGA
>NW_018213133.1:0-1022 GCF_001263595.1 Phalaenopsis equestris | reverse complement strand
TAAAGTTAATTTGAGGAATAAAATAAGAAATATAAAATAGGTAATATACACTAGAATTGATTTCGCCCAACATACTTAGACAAATCTAAAATTCAATGCTTGAAAATTTTTAAAATTAACTCCAATGTTGTGTACTATTGTGGTCTACATAGTGTTTGATTTTGAGTTGTTCATGGGTCACATCTGAACCTTACTAAACTAGAGAAATAGAAAAGTACAGAAAAGATACAATCAAAGAGAATACCTAGTCAATTTAAATCATTATTGGTTATAATAACAATAAAGAAAAAAATACTAGGCGACTACTATTGAGGACACCCAAAAATTAAACATGCCCAACAAAATAATCCTTTTCTCATGGCAACATCAACCTTATACAAGGAAATCTGAACAATGAAAACAAACAAATAACATTTAAAATTATTAAAAATTATGATATACCTACATCATCCCCTTAAAAGTAGAAAGGATTCAACCTCAAATTATTCATTATTCACTTACATCAAGAATGAGATGATTTCTATTGAAGACATCCGATGTACATAAACATGAGAAAAAGTGGTAAGTGATAAGAATTCAAGTTCATGTTTCTAGTTATTTTGACTAATCTAATTTTTATAATAGCAAGTTTGTTGTATGCATGGGCTTGAAGGCAATTCTTTCATAAGATGAAAATTAAATTTAAGGTGTGATTAGAATTTATCCCAACGCATTTATGGTTCAAGATGGCTAGCATGAGATTATCAAGTGCCTTCATGTGAAGAATGTATATTAATTAGAAGGCACCCATGCACTGGACAACAAACTAATCATTTATTTTATTTAAATTTCTAAAAAAAAATCAAAAAAATTCTTTTAAAAAAATAATCATGTCTCCAACCAAGAAAAAATGTTACTTTTTTTTCTAAAAAAAACCATCTACTGTAAATTTTAACAAAAAATTGCTCACAAAATAAAATTTCAATTACAAATACCACAATATGCATGGTTTCTAAAATAATGGTTTCACCCCAATCTATATC
>NW_018213132.1:0-1022 GCF_001263595.1 Phalaenopsis equestris | reverse complement strand
TATGCATATGCATAGGAATTGGGCTAAAAACTTTGATTGTGCGTATATCTGCCCCCAACATAAAATATTAACATGGAGACACCTGATTATGCAGACTAGTCCAACTTATTGTTTATTTTATGAGCTGAAGTTACAGCTAACAACTTACAAAGATCGTTTATTTTTATTCGGCCTCCGCATTAACATCCATTTAAGTCATCCTGGAATTGAGTTCTGCGGCATTGACCCGTCACCTAGCCCCCGCCGACAGTCCAGAAACGCAGCTAGGGCAAACCTCCATGTCTCTTTCACAAGTTTTAATGCGCACGAAATTATTTGAATTACAGCTTTTTGAGATTGGTTTTGTAGTTTTTCAACTCATAATTAAATCAGTCTTTGAATGAGAAAGGCAATATATTTCCAAGGTTAACGAAATGTAGTATTAATTTGGTGCGCCAATAAATGAGGAGGAATACTCGAGCTCTTCTTTACATTCAGTTGGAAGGTGGTCAAGCCCTATGGAGTGAAAGATGGTGCATGACTTGAAAAGAGTCAGTGGTCTGATTAGCTTGAGTTAGCCAAGTGCGTTAACAAAAAAAATTTGAGACGTAAGTAATTTATTAATTTTTATTTCTTGTGTTGAGGATGCCATGATAAGAGGCACATGTGCAATTATAATTAAACGTTAATTAAATAAAGCATTATGTATAATTAAAAAAATTATACTAACTCGTATTGTATGATTAACGATTATATTGTGTTTAATCTGAATATGTCCTGTGAATCACACTTAAAGAATAGGGTATAAAACATGGGAGAGAAAAAGAAAATGTGAGAAAGGGAGGGTAAACAATAAGAATATGATTCTCTTCAAAGTTACTCATTAACCCTTACTATAGAAAAGACCACCCTATTTATAGACAATGGGGCATAAAGTGAAAAATTGCATGGATGCCCCTTCATTTTTGGTGGTGTTACAGAATATTTTAGACGAATAGAAAATAAATAAACCCATGGCCCCACTATCCTAACACTCGGTCGGC
>NW_018213131.1:0-1022 GCF_001263595.1 Phalaenopsis equestris | reverse complement strand
AAAAAGTTATAGAATGTATATATGATTAAAACATGTCATTCTAGATAATAAACTTATATTTCTTGTTATGATTTGATTAGCTCCGCTAATTAATTTTATTTTTTTTTCTATGAGATATTTTGTTAGTGATTCTAGCCCCTGGTAAGATGATGGGTATAGTCTGCACTATCGACTTAGATATTAATTGATTGAACCTTTATTTTGACAGAGATTTGAGGATGTCACGTAATGTGTGAATATGAAGTATTTGTTGCTCGCGTGATTGAGGGTCTATTTAGAGCAGTTGCAGTTTATCCAACTTATATTGATTAGCTGCTGATCAACAGTTGATTTTGATAGGTTAACTGGCTGTTTGGTTTGTGCTTTTGAAAAACAATTGATTTGCAATTATTTCTGGATAAATGATTATATTGTCTATGTGCATACATAATATCGTTGTGTATACATTAAGAAATAATCACAATAGAGAAAAAAGAATCAAAGCTTACAAAAAACATCTTATCAATTTACTATATTCAACACTTAAGAATATAAAAATATTCTTAAATTTAATGTTGGCTGATTAAAAAAATATTAAAAAATCCAATGCTCGGGAACTCTTCTCCGGTGCCAACAAACTCCTCTACAGTTCTCAAAGCATAACTTCCCCAATCCAACTGTTCTTCTCCATTGCCAGCGAAACTGTTTCTTCTCCAGAAAAAAGCATCAAGAAAAAAACAGGTGTTCAAGTAAATCCACACTTGAATTTTATTTGTTAAAAATTACATTAGATGGTGAAATCATTTTTATGAATGATAAAATTGTGTCAAAATCATTCCATTGCTCAAGACATTTGAAAAATGAAATCCAAAAAAAAAAAGCGGCAGTGATTACATGAGAGGTTGAGTTTCTGAGGACACAGATTGGAGAAGGGAAGCTTTGCGGACGACGGCAAATGAGTTTCGTTGACACTGAAGAAGAAGAGTCATATTGGCGAAGAAAAGCTTTAAAGAGGTATGAGGCAATCAGATTTGGAGAAGTGT
>NW_018213130.1:0-1022 GCF_001263595.1 Phalaenopsis equestris | reverse complement strand
ATTAAAGGGATATTAAAGGGGCAAATATACTTGTGGATCCTAATGGTGAAGTCAAGCTTGCTGATTTTGGCATGGCTAAACATGTATGTTCCTTAAACTGCCCTATTGATGATAAATTGTAAGCTCTTTTGAATCAGAATTATGTCCACTTTATGCATACATTCCGATGCAGGATGATTTAAGGTTATGGTTTCCTAATGAATATGCAGTATGCTTTCATGTATACGAAAATGGAGGATTAACAATTCACAAACTTTTTATTAATCCAATAAATTATTTTCTATAAGTGAAAACTAATGATTGTAGAGTTCAAGTCTAAACAGTTGAAACTCACCAGTTAATGAATTAAATTTAACAATATGCTTAAATGTATGCAAATATATAAATTACTACTAAAGATTGTGAGCTTGGAGAAGTTTAGGCTCGGTAATGATAAGATTGAGAGTGACCAATCTAAGCATTCCATGCTATTAGAATATAAGCCTGAGAATGGCCACCTCATGTCGTCTATATATATCAACTTGTCGTAATTAATCCATCATATAATTCCATCTATGCAAAAAAGTATTCTTTAACTCACTTTTCACCATTTGTTGCTGTGTTTCTAAGAATGGTTCTGCGTTATTATCAACTAACTTTTATTTTCCATTTTCTTCTGTCCCTGTCTCTTTTGTTTAGATAGCATCTTATACTTCAATACGATCTCTTAAAGGAAGTCCCTACTGGATGGCTCCTGAGGTAGGTATTATATGCCCCTCTTTCATTTGGAGTTAATACTAGTTGTATTTTGTGACTATTTCTAATCGCATTTTCTATAGGTTATCATGAATGGAAGTGGCTACAACCTCTCTGTGGATATTTGGAGCCTTGGTTGCACAGTGCTTGAGATGGCAACATCAAAACCTCCATGGAGCCAGTTTGAAGGGGTGCGTCTTTATTATTATTAAGAAGATTTACATACATTCCAGTCAATTCCTATGTATTGACATATTAAACACTATACTTCAATTTTTACTTGTATA
>NW_018213129.1:0-1022 GCF_001263595.1 Phalaenopsis equestris | reverse complement strand
AAAAAAAAAAAAAAAAAAAAAAAAAAATCTCAATTACAGATAAATGTGTGTGTGTGTGGGTGTGAATACAATAAATTTTATTTCAACATCCATGCCTGATCATGATGCATTATCTGCTCTATTTGATCCTAATTAGTAGCCACCTAACCAGGGGAAATATTATGTGTGGATAGGTATTTGAAGATGGGTGCAGATTTAGTGGTATTGTGACGAATATTGTGGTGAGTGCCACCACAATACCATCAATCCGCAAAAACATTATCGCATGTAATAATTCTTCCTTACAAAACACTACAAGGAGTGTGACGAAATGATCAATAATCAAAGGGCTAGAAAGCATATTTCAGGCCTTAATTTTTGTGATTAGCCTGATTCATTAGCTTAACTTTTCAGGCTGAATGATAGTCTAATCAAATGGTGTATCGCGTCCAATTAAGACAGCATGCAATACATTATCTAGTCTTTGAAATCAAAGTAAAAAAAAATGTTTGGCTTGGCTCTTGTTCAAATGTGTGATGGAGCAGCTGTGGCTTCCATTATATTTGATTTCCTTCTATCATTTTAAAAACTACATAGTTTTGGTGAATTCCATGGTGCACTAAAGGGGTGTGATGGAAATATTGTTTGAATTGATCTCACAAGCAAACCGTAGTCACCTCTCCTAGTAACTCGCCGTCTTAGAACTCTAAAACCAGTGCTCACGTGAAACTCCTGCTCGTGAAGCCTTCCAACAAGCAGAACAAACCTCAGCATGGCCCATTTCATAAAACCCATATCCCGCCAGCCACCTGCAACCTCTTTCTCTTCTCCACCCCACAATTTATCTCTCTAAACTGAAAGAACTCTTCACCTCTCTCTAAACTTCTTCCATCCCCTCTTTCTCTCTCTAGAAAATAGAAAAATCAAGAGAGACGATAATAAACAAGAGAAAAAATGGAGATTTGTGTCTTTTAAACTCAAAATCTTTGCCAAAATCATTGTCTTTGACCGCCTATCAAAATGTATAATGCAGGAAAATTTAA
>NW_018213128.1:0-1021 GCF_001263595.1 Phalaenopsis equestris | reverse complement strand
AGCACTTTTATAGTCTTCTGAACACTTTGAATGAGACCAAGAACTGTTATTATTTGTTGAAGGAAATCATCCATAAAACTGTAGGGATCCACCAAGATGTACCTCGGAACCTGTTAATACACTGATTACAATTAAATCCCATATATTAATTATCCTACATTTTTAACCAAGGCTTAAGGGTTTAAGTCTTGGATAAGGTATTTAGACACTTGTGAGCAACTAAGGACATTTTTGCCACATATAGATCATCGGGCTTGTGTAATTAAAAGGTTTTGGTGGTAAGGGTGATGATGAAATTTCTTATGGGTGCTAAATGAGGGATGCAATGTAAGATTTTTGGAATAGTATCTCCTACCTAAAGAATCCTCTGTAAAGATAGAAGATAGGACCGATGATAATATTCACCAACAACTGGTGGGAGATGACCCTAACACTCTTTGGTTGCTGGTAGTCCTATCCTGATTAGAGTGATTAGCTTGTGGACTATATTACTTTATAAAAACATATTTTAGAAAACAAAAATCTCTTTCACAACATCATTACTTTTGTTTGCCAAAGTAAACTTTAGAAGCATGAAAAAATTAAAACATAAAGGTCCATAAGTTAATCACTTAGATTGAGGTTAAATATTGCCATTCCTTGAGTGGCCAGGTTGGTGACTTTCATCAAAAGTTGGAATTATAGAGCACACAGTTCAGCTTTGAGCCCCCACCTTCACCAATTCCTTACACTTAGTCCCGATCTTTTATATGTGGCTATGGGTTTTATTTTATGCACTAGCATTTTAATACGGTTTGCTTTTAATTTCTACATAT
Organism: Phalaenopsis equestris; assembly: GCF_001263595.1. NCBI lineage: Eukaryota > Viridiplantae > Streptophyta > Magnoliopsida > Asparagales > Orchidaceae > Phalaenopsis > Phalaenopsis equestris. Next base: position 206 of record NW_018213128.1, on the reverse strand, counting down.
TGGACTCCTTTTTTATTGTTCTCACTTTATTTCCTTGCAATTTACTTAATTTTCTACAACTATATTATGCTTTATGATATTAACCTTGCTGTTGTAGTAAAGAACCAGGTACGCTTTACAGTTTATTTACCACATTTTATGTTCAACACTTTTACCGATATGCAATTTACTTTACCATGTATGTTTCATGTACTTACAAAAAAAAA
>NW_018213127.1:0-1021 GCF_001263595.1 Phalaenopsis equestris | reverse complement strand
CACCCACACCCACACCCACACCCACACCCACACATGCACACACATATAAAAAATATTAATATATTGAGAATATATACATTGATGGCTAACTAAATAAAAAATTGTAAATAGGAAAAAAAATGTATGTCTTTTTAATAAATAACCAAGAACACCAACAAAGAATAAAAACAAAGGATCCTAGTATATTAAAGTCATCCATAAGAAAAAGATTACTTGTCATATCATACGTGGGTATACACATTGTTATATCATACATATATTAATCAAAGAATCTTGAAAGTTCATATCATATTAAAAAAATCACCATGCAACCATTCAATCATCTTATTATACTAGGAATGACATAAAAGCAAGAAAGGAATACTATGTTAGGTAAATTGTGCACCACATGCAGTTTTATGTATAAATATACTCAAAACATGCAACGAATAACACAATATTGAATGATAGAATTAGTTCATGATAACACGAACAAAAACTTGGTGAATGCAAGATATGAATGTTATTAATATAGTTAAAACATATTAAGTGATAGCCAACTAAGTAAAAAATTGTGAATAGCGAAAAAAATGCATGCCTTATTAATAAATAACCATAAACACTACTAAAGAATATAATATAACAAATTATATCATAAAAATAACAAGTAATCTTTTAGATTCAAAAACTAAATGTAAGAAAGAATATGCAGACAATAGCTAATTTCATATTTGCTCATGTACTGGTAAATAGTGAACTAGTAATACCAGAGTATATACAACATTATAAAAGGATGTACATCATGATCATGCATGCATGTAAGGACTCAAGTAAAATGAAAGTGTGTAGACACCATAGAAAACATCACAATAGGTGTCACAACAATCGTGGGTATGCACGTTGAATATTGTAATATATATAGTAGATCATCTCGCATGATGAACAATCCCCACATAACTCACATGTATTTCATCATGTATGATTTGAATAGAGTAGAAAGCATGAAATATTAAAGAAGTCATATCATACCAAATCTAGTCAT
>NW_018213126.1:0-1021 GCF_001263595.1 Phalaenopsis equestris | reverse complement strand
TTTGAGATGGCTAGTTCACCTACTATTAACACATATTTGTTATCTTTTAGTATGAGTTAGCTTAGTGTACGACTCTATCATGATAACCTGCCTATGCGTGCATAGTCACTTCACCCAGTGTGAATGTGCAATGCATAGACTTTTGCTTATCGCTCTTGCTTGTTCGTTTTACATCGTACGATCGTGTTGGACAAGCAAGTTACACTCTCTTGCATGTGCAACAGTACGATTGCTTACCTAGTCTATCACTCATGTCTATCATTCTTTGGCACACGACCTGTCTGTCACAGCTGGATAGAACAACCACGTCATGTAGAATCGCTTAACCTATCACATTTGTCTGCTCGCACCTAGCGTGAGCGTGTGAGCAGTCGTGTTGTGCTAAGTCACTTTGCATTTTGTAAGTGCAAAACCTAGTCTCTTTCATGACAAATTTTCTTTATTGGATGAGTGACCCGATACTGGTCCCAATATCTTGATGAACATTACTTGTTAGCATGTCTCCGTGAGTAATGCAAATTAATGCATTGTGATCAACACACATACATTTGTGTTAAGGATCCAAGAGGTCTATTGTATGCCACTTAGGCATTGTTTTTACTCAGGATATATTTCAAAAGAAAAAAAAGTATTTTTAATAATCATATTCATCATATTTTAAAATTTACTTTAAAATTAAGTATCTATAGTTTAGACAATATGTGAGGTCAGTCTTTTTTAAAACCTTTGCCTTGCAAAAAATTATCATTTATAGTGATGTATTTTAGAATTCTTGAATATTTAGGAACAGGTCGGAGATAGCAACAAGATCAATTACATACATTATGCCTTAACCACCCATTCTTGCACACACATACTATTATGTGATTAGAGCAACCTCATTTGAAATGCTTGCTAGAACAGGGTAGGTTATAGTTAGGGATTTCACATGGTTATTATTGTGGATTGTGGCTTGCCAAGTATTTTGTTTGTGCCTTTTGTGTGTTTATTGAGTTTGAAGAATATGCACTAATCTATTAGA
>NW_018213125.1:0-1021 GCF_001263595.1 Phalaenopsis equestris | reverse complement strand
GCTAGCTATGTAGGACAAAGGCAATTTTCTTCTGCAGCACAACTCAAAAGAAGATTTCGTTGTGCATATGCTATAACGGATGGAGACAACTTTCTCCTGCATTGTAACAAAAGAAGATCCAGTTGATCACCTGTTATACAGGACGAGGTCGACTTTCTTCTGTAGTGCAATGTGAAAGAAGATCTTTTTACTCGTCTGTTACGTAAGATGGGGATGAATTTCTCTTGCACAACTGGCATGTTACGTAAAATGAGGATGATTTTCTTCTGCACCTTAACTCAAAGAAGATCTCGTTGCTCGTCTGCTATGCAAGACGGGAACAACTTTCTCCTGCACTGCGCTACGAAAGAAGATCATCTTGGTCGCTTACTAAGTAGGATGAGGACGACTTTCTCCTTCACAATAACATGAAATAATATCTCGTTGGTCGTCTGCTACGTAAGTCGGGGATGAATTTCTTCTAGCAAACCCAAATCATCTGCTAGGCAGAGATGGGGACTCCATCTCCACTGTATTCTTCTTGTCTATTTATAGGCTAAAAAAACTATATGTATGTATATCAAAAAATAATTTTAGCCATTAAAAAAAACTCAAATATGCCTTAATTCTCTTGAACTTATGACTTCCCACCTTTCGGTCTTTGACCTTCCAACTTATGGTGTTCCATCTCCCAAATGCATTAAGAGAAAAAAAAAACAACTCAAATTTCATCATTTGGGCTTCCAATATCTGCTCAAATTCCACTATTTTTTGGCCAAATCTTGCGTTGGTCTAGATCCTCGGGTCGGTCCAGCTCCCCTCAATTTGGTTCTATGTTGCCAGTCTAGACTCCTACGGTCTAGCTCCCCTTGGTTTGGTTCTCTGCCAGCAGTCCAGATTTCGTGGCCCTTTTCGCCTACCCGTACAAGCCCATTAGGCTCGAGAGTGACCATGTCAAAAATGAAAATATTTAGATCTTCATATTTTCGGTCGACAAAGTATTACCCAAAAACAGGGGGGCAGCTGATATGGCTCCCATAAT
>NW_018213124.1:0-1021 GCF_001263595.1 Phalaenopsis equestris | reverse complement strand
TGTTCTATCTCTCTCTCTCTTGTCTCTTTCAATTTTGACTCTTATAACGTGCTCGCAAAAGGAAAAGTTAGGATCCAACAATGGCTTGTCAGTTGTTTTGGCACATTTTTTTAACGGCTTTTGAACGCCAATGACCGCAAAATTGGGAAAAAAAACCAAGCAAAATAATTGTAAAATAATTTATTACACGTCGGTCGGAAAAGATCACTTATTGCTTAGAATTTCTATGGCCATCTTACGATTTTTGTTTAACTGACCTTTCAGCAAATCAATTTTAATTAAAAAAATTATTTTAAACAAGGCACAGGCACAATAAAATAAGATAAAACTTTTGCAGTATTTCAGTTAAACTGTAATAGCAAATTTAGTCATTACAATAATGCTTGGAGTACTTCTAAAATTTCCGCTTTTAGTTGTAGCATTTCAACAGCTTCAAAAATAATTAGTAAGAAAAATAAAATATTACATGATTTTAACAACTGGAAACATTTATTGTTGCTGGTCTTTTAAACTATGTCAGTATTGTATCCGCAGCAGCAGAATAAAAAAACTAAGCCTTTACAATAAAAGGAAGCCCAATAATCGTTCAGAACTAATTTGATAAAACCAATGGCAATATAGTAATTTATAATTTCATTCAAATATTAATCCATTTGATTATTTTTGAAGAAGAACAACTTGTAGAAGGCTCTATGGTTGGTGGGCTTCAAACATGCATGGGTTTTTTTTGGTGCCAAATATATATGATAATTATTGTATAAAGAATCAAATCTGGATACGTCACTTGTAAACGTCACATGACAAGGAATGCTTATACGGTAAGCTTCTCTTTCAATAAGAACAAATACAACACATCATCTTTGACTTGTTCTTCTGCTCATCATGCTCATCTTGATGGCGGTTTGAAGGATTGCCTTCCTTCGGCACATGACTTGCAGGCCCACCTTGCCATTAAACTTTTCCCAATAAAAAAAAATTATACCGTTTCCAAAACTAATATTTTGGTCTCTATATATTGGAA
>NW_018213123.1:0-1021 GCF_001263595.1 Phalaenopsis equestris | reverse complement strand
TTAAATTTTGAAATTCAGGCCAGACATCCAGTTCAAATGTTTCACTGGAGCCAACTATGTTCTCCCATCGTTTAATTAATTCGCTACAACAATTGAAGAATGCTGGTTGCATAAGCTGGAAACCACAAAATTTTATTTCATGGATAAAAACTGATGAAAATTATATTACTACTTTTAGTGGATGTCAATGGCTCAAAAAGTAGGAATGATTATAGTATAGAAGTTATTCAAAACAATGGAAACTTACCTTCAGCTTCTCAACATGAAATGCAGGATTGATAATCCTCCTGCATTTGGCCCATTTTTCCCCATCATAACTTGCATGTCCAGTTACCAACACCTTCCATATTGGGTTAATCTTTGGTTTCAAAAAGTGGCCAGATTTGGTAGTTAGAATTTCACGGACCAGATTAGGATCCATGATGGTTACTCTAGGCACAGGGCCACCCCACGTAAAGCAAAATTTGCCTATTTTGCATATCAATATGATTCAGTGCTTAGTTCAAGTAGAAGAATAACTTCAACAGTTTATCTAGAAAAACTATCAGTGAGCAATGAAAGATAGAAGCAATTCTAATAGACTGGAGTATAAGCCTGCTGGACAATGAAAAAAACATGAATACCTTCTAGCATTTTGAAATGCTATCATCATAATATACTTTACCAAAATGATATCTTTTATCATAGGAGAAATTAGCAGAAGTGGCCTTACTGGTTTTCGATGCATGTCCAATAAAATTTGATTTAAAAGTGAATTATTAATAAATTACACATCAAATTATTCACAATTATAATGGATGAGTCTCAAGGTCATTTAGTTTAAAAATAATAAGCAGTTGGAATTATTTTGGTTGATAAAAGAGATTGTGCTTTTGAGTAATTTTCCTAGATAATAAAATTTGTCCCCGAGTAAAAAAAATGAAAAAAAGAAAATCTGGCTTCATACCTGCTCTCTCATAAAATCATTTACATGACACTTCACTGAACATGTTTTTGCTCAAGCTCAAATCTGTTTCTTTAC
>NW_018213122.1:0-1021 GCF_001263595.1 Phalaenopsis equestris | reverse complement strand
AATATATTAATATATAAATAATATAAATCATTTTCTAATTTCGAGCTAAAATGAGACGAACACTATCAAATTGAACAAAGGATTGCTAATATTCAACTCTTTTATATTTTAACATTTAAAATTTATTCACGTCCAACTTGCTCGCTTAACGAGCCAACCTAATTTTTTAAAAATGTTTTTATTTAGTGGATTCTTTATATATTTAAAATTTTTATTTTTACAAGTAAGTTATTATATTTTTAACTTATAAAATATGTTTTTATATCAAATTAAAATATAAATAAAATAAAATAAAAACACAGAATATAAAATAATAAAATAAAATAATTTCAAGTGGGCCCTAATTGTCACATCTTCTGATGAAACCAATAATCTCTGGTAAAATATAACCACCCTTTGTTTTTTTTCCCTAACAGTGCTCACTTTATATGGCATTTACAAACAGGACACCAAATTCTTATATGCTTACATGTAGAACACCTAAATTTTGTTTTTTTACATTTATACCCCCCAGATCTTTCATCACATTAAAACTGTCACTATTTTATTTTCTTAAAATAAAATAAATATTTCCATACATAAATTTTAGGTGTTAGATGTATAAATACATAAAATTTGAGTGGTACGCACGTAAATATTCCTAAAACTTTATTTATATCAAAGAAACCATATGCAAGGAATGTATCATCAATCCACAGAACAGTAGCTCAAAGGAACATGAAAGCTTGAAAATAACGAGAAAATATTAAGTTATGTAGGTCAGACGTGCGGACAATTGCATGGATCACACCACGTTGTTGTACGCATGACATGATACGATCTACACAGTCGACTGCACGTCCAATAATCTGAACATGACATTTTCCCGAATGTAACAGTGAGTAACCTCATATGAGAGCATATAAGAGTTGACTCTTAATTCAAAGTCAAAGACCAACAAATCTCAAATTTTTATCAGAAGAGGAATACATAATTCAAAATGGCTAATTATTTTCATCATCAAGAAATAATAAAAAAAAAA
>NW_018213121.1:0-1021 GCF_001263595.1 Phalaenopsis equestris | reverse complement strand
GGGGATAGCTCCTAGGTTGTCTGATTGCATGACTTTTGAGTCTTGATCTTGCAATTGGTTGTGTAGTCTGCTATGATATTGACTTTGGATCGCTTTCTGATTGCGCAGGCAACGATGCTCTGGATCTTTTTGACACAATGGATTGTGTTGTCTGTGTCGTTTGTGTTGGTATGCTCGCAATTGAAGAAGAACCCCTTCATGTGCTTAGGATGTCAATAAATACTTGCAACTAGAATGAGATAATCAAGAAGGCTTTGCATTACTCCAAAAAGTTGTGTCCTAATTGTTGTAGTGTCGAGCAGTGTTGAGCCATGTTGAACCTAAGGTAAAGCTTCAACACGATTTATATAATGTTTGATGCAGTCGGCCCCTGTTGGAGTTGTGTCCTTTTCTGACACGTCCGACATGGGTAAGCACTTTGTTCTGGCAGTGTCAGTGTCCGTTACTGCGTCAAACACATATACCACATGATTGTTGACTCGACCAGCTCTTGTTGAAGAACTTCCGAAGGTTTAGAAGCTAGAAGATATATTCTTAGCTATACCAAGGAGGAATGATGAAGCCTTAATGGGAGAATAAAGGAATGAGTTAGTACAAACTTCACTTTTTACTTACATGCCTCTCAATTCTTCTGTATTTACATATCATAACAACTAAACTTCGTTTTTTTTTTAACATGCCACCTTCCATATGTTTGGAAAGGTGTATTTCACTTTCTGAAAGTTCAAATAGTGGTTTGTTTTATGTGATATGAAAGATTTGTGCTTTATCAATGTAAAAAATAAAGTTTAAATCTTAGATATGCAGATAAATAGGAACTAAATGGTATGAATTTAAATGCTCCAAAATATTTATTGGCAAAAGTGTATGATTTTATATTGTTACTTAAATGTCTTTAGCAGTTCATCAATGTTATTTACATTTTTATTCTCCCTATTTATCCTGATATAAAATTTCATTATAATATACTTTTGTGCTTTTGGTGCTTTGTTCCCCTCAACCCCTTCCTTCCATGGCTTCC
>NW_018213120.1:0-1021 GCF_001263595.1 Phalaenopsis equestris | reverse complement strand
AAAAAAAAAAAAAAGGTAATTATTTTAATATATTATCAAAATGAGAATTGCAAAAGAATTATTTTTTTTAAAAAAATTTGGCTCTATAATGCGCAACGTATTTTCAATACTTTTGAAGCATGAAATGCACATATTTTAAGGCTTAAGAAAATATTTTGAATGATTTTATGTAGATGCTGAATAATTATCTTTAGTATCGTTTGAGTCCTATTCATGGTATCTCGATGAAAAGATTAGATGTCAAACAATAATTTAAAAAATGGATGGAATTGCGTCGTTGTTGATAATGATGACCATCTCCAATAGTCGTGTCTTTCCGGTTGGTTAGGCTGCCCCCTATGGGTGAAAGTAATGAGTTCAACCGCTTCGACAGATGGTTCAATTCAACCACTTCAGCATCCGGGTTCAGTTTAGCCACTTCGATAAGTGAGCTTTGTTTAACCATTTTTGTAGGTGAGTTCAGAAATACGTGTAAAAAAATGATATACAACAATATTTGTGCATACATTTAGTTTCTCGACTCTTGTCTCTTTGATTGGACTTTCATGAGAAGAATAAGAGAATGAAGGCCTTTGGGCCGCTGAATGGATCTTCGGCTTCTTTCTAGTCTGCTTGACTTAATGTTAGGGGTCATTCTACAGAATTTATTGTATTTCAATAAATGGATCTCTTCAACCTGATGCTTGTCAACTTTCCTGTGAGGAGTCAAGTCATTGGCATTTATTCGTGAATCTTGACTAACATTCACTCAGGGGCATATTGTGCTTCGCCTACAGAGGGTAGTCTCTTGCATAGCACCGATGAGGGAGACCTACATTGTTCTCGGACACCGGCTCTCATATGAGAAAAAAAATCATTTTAGTTTTTTAGTTCAGCCTATTGAGATCCGTCGAGTCGTGTAATTCACAACTGATTGGATATAGTTTGATTATTAGTTCAGCCTAATGAGATTTTTCCTTTCAAGAGGTCATTTCCTTGATTTAGGACTGTCAAAAAAGCTTCTTGTTCGCGAACAGCTCGT
>NW_018213119.1:0-1021 GCF_001263595.1 Phalaenopsis equestris | reverse complement strand
TTTTTTTTGCATAATTAGAAATATTGCTTATATTTATCCTTACAATAAATGAAACTTAAAATTTTCATATTTTCAAGTTGCATTACTTACAAATTATGTGCTAAGATAGTTTAATGAAATTCTTATAACCATGCCTACCACTTAATCACTCTCTAGTTAGTCTTTGAAAACACTGTATGTCTATATACACCTAATGGGTTGTGTTCTTGTAAGCTTTTTGATATATTCTTTATAATTGAATTAGATTTTTTTGCTTTTAATTGTAAAATTTAATTTTTCTTTCTTAGTATGCTCACACACTCCAAGTATAGTGAAACACGGGCCACCCATGCAAGTGTTTGTGATGCATCATTAATATAAAAAATTTAGTTTTGTTTCTCGATCCCATAAGGAACAGATGAATCTAAATTCACAAAAGTTTTAGCTTACTAATATCAATCCTAGTTTGAATGTTGAAGTTCTCAAAGTTAAATAAGTTTCTATCTTTATTATTTTGAAAAGTGAGACTAACCTAGTAAGCAAGAACAATTTTTAAGAGATTCAAGATTTGAAAGTTTTATCCCTTGAATTGGTCTAGTGGTGAATAGAAATGGGGAATTTCTTAAAGCCCGGTGTTAGTAGGGAGAAAAATCTTTCTTAGCCTCTTCTGGTAGTTTAAGAAAGATTGGTTGTCATGGGTTTAGTTCGTTAAATCCTATGATTTGCCCGAGCAATACCATCTCCCTACTGATTGCATAAACTGAAAGGTAATATCTCTATTCTAGTGAGTTTATGTGTTTAAACCTTTTCATTCTATAAATTATTCTTTCAAATCTTAGAGTTCATGAATGATTTTAACTATTTACTTGTCAGGTTGAATGTAAGTTAAGTTTAAAGGTTAACATAACACCATTAAAAAAGTTCAAGTATAGATCATAGAAGAAGCATCAATTCTTTCCTAGCACTTTTCAAATTCAAGGAAAAAACAAAGGAAATTACTTGCTGCACATTATAAAACTCAACAAAACAAACTTTGATTCAA
>NW_018213118.1:0-1021 GCF_001263595.1 Phalaenopsis equestris | reverse complement strand
AAATGGACGTCATCCGTTCATCGTCCCCCTCTGTTCTGAACCAAGAACCATCCACACTAAAATGCTTATATCTTGCTCAATACTTAACCAAATCACTCACGGTTTGTTTCTATAGCTTCATATAGTTCAGAAAAACACATCCATATGGCTATATACATTTAAAATTAAAAAAAACACATCCATATGACTAGATACACCCATCTGACTTGCTCGAAGCCCTAGGTTATCTTACTAGGTATCAAATAAATTAATTTAAGGACTATGACACATAAAATAAATTGACATAATTCCAAAGATTATTGAGTATCCTAGAATGAATTAGCCCACTCTATGGATGCCAATTTATAATGGGAAAGACATCCTAGATTCATTTGTATGATGATAAGGGAGAACTCATGTTATTGTAGTGGTTAATAGTTTGAGGCTAACAATGCACCCAAGATGATGGAAAGTCATGGGCATCTTGACCTGGTGCGTCATTTCTAAATTTAGCTTTGTACATTTATAACCTCCTATTTAGAGATATTTAGGTTATTGTTTCACCTTCATCTAGAACTCTACACCCTTTCAAACCCTTTAGACTAGGATATTCCTTGATTTACTTAACTCAAATCAATTAAACCTAACTCAATGCTTCCAAACTTATCTAACCTTATTAAACTCAATTCAATCCTAACCATATCTAACACAAACCTTTTGAAGCCAAACTCAACCCTAATATGAATCAAATCCATGATCAAATTCAAATTCATTCAAGATCCAACTCAAATAGAAATTATTTCTCAAACCTGATTCAAACTCTATATGTTCCAACCATCAAATGTTGGGCTAATTAGTAAGGGTAAAATTTTTGAATCTCGAGTTAACTCAACCTTTTTTCAATATTAGAACTTTTTGTTAAAGTATTCAAAACCTATCAACTTATAACCATTCATTCAAGAATAATGAAGATATAACACATTACTTTAATTAAGTGTTTTCTCTGGAGTAATTGACCAAAGGAAAATATGTTGAGATTTTC
>NW_018213117.1:0-1021 GCF_001263595.1 Phalaenopsis equestris | reverse complement strand
AAAAAAAAAAAAACAATTATTGCACTCAACAATCCAATCTTAAACGAATATTATATATCCACAATAAATAAAACTAATCCAATCAATCCATACTCTTCTTCGCAAGCGCCCTCTTCTTCTTTTTCTCGATGAAGGCCCCTTAACAGAGAGGCAAATCCGGCGGCGGAGGCGGCAACGTCGACGACGGCGTGGGCCCGTTCTCCACCTCGAATGCCATCCCCAGGCCAAGCGGCAGGTGAACGTCCAAGTGGCAGTGCATGAACCAAATCCCTGCACGTGTCAATTAGCTGCTAAAATTGACTAATAATTTTTTTAATTTGTGTTGATAATTTTATTTTATTTAATTTATGTTGTCAATACATAAAAAAAGTACAAATATTAAACTTATATATATATAGATATATATATATCAAAAACTTTAAAATAAAATATTATTTTTCAAAATAAATTTACATCGCCATAACTTACCAGGATTATCAGCCCAGAACCGAATAACAGCCCAACCTCCCACAGGCACAGCAATGGTATTCCTCACCTGCGGATTCCACAAATTAAACTTCTCCACCGCCTCCGTATGATTATAATTCCCAAACCCCTGCGCCAACACGTAGAAATTAAACCCGTGCAAATGTATGGGATGGCTATCGCTGGCAAGCACCGCCGTATTCTGCAACACAATCTCCACCGTCGAATTAAACCTCAACCTCTTCACCTTCGTCCCCTTCTCCGACAGCTGAAGCGATGTCCCGACCGCGTTCACGTTCGGGTTCGTGTAATCAAAAACCAGAGGCGGGCGATCAGGGAAGTCCCTCGTGTAAACTCCCTCGACTCCATTAAAATGGGCTTCGAGCAGGGAAATGTTGGTGGGGAAACGGAAGGAGACGTTGTTCATGTTGGCGGACAAGGCGAAGCCTTGGCATTGGGGCTGGTCGGAGGAACAAGGAGTGAGGCTGAGGCCGAAGGTGATGAACATGCGGTCGGAGATGGAGAGGGGGAGGGATTGGGTTTGAGGGAGGAGGAG
>NW_018213116.1:0-1020 GCF_001263595.1 Phalaenopsis equestris | reverse complement strand
TTATTAAGGTGTTTAATGTGTTGCGTTGTTTAAGGTTTAGGGTTTTGGTGTTATCATGATATTATTTTGGTATTATCATTGTGTTATTTCAGTATTATTAATGAGTTATTTCAGTATTATTAATTTGTAATATCGGTGTTTTTCTCTGTACTATATTGGTATCATTTCAGTATTATTGTAGTATTAGTTTGGTATTATTTACCTAATACTATGGATTTATTATGGTATTATTTTGGTTTTATTTTTTGTTTTATTTTTTTTCTTAACATATTATCTTGGTGTGATTGGGTGAAAGTGTGGTGTGATTGGGTAAAAGTGTGGTATAATTGAGTGACTTTGGTTTTTCTTTTGGTGATACATTTTATAATTTGAAAAATGCACGAAACTACTGCAATGCAATGACTTTAGAATGCAAGTACAAGCACAAACAAACTTAGTAAGATGAAGTAGATTGACTCTTTGGTCGTTTGCCTTCATTCTTCTTATGCTATTTTGTTTCCATTTTTTAATGCTCTTCAGTTTCCATCCTCTTAAGGTCTTCGGAATCAATCTTCATAGATCCTCGGTATCGAATATATCACTAGCTATGTGATTCACGCAATGGATATTCTTGACGATGGTGAATGCGGAAGAAGCAATGCTCGGATAGAAGGAAACCCTAGGGGATGGCGAATGAGGAAGAAATGGTTCTCGAGGCCCGTTCAATGGTTTAGTTTTCAATGCAATGATCCTAACATTTTAGAACAGGTGCATTTAATTTTCGACGTTTTGGCTACATGGGCGGGAACCAAGCCGATTCGCGGGGTAAAAAAATTGCTATTTCTAGTTTTTTAGGAGGTGGGACCCACAATGCCACGATGCTGATTGCAATTGGCGTACGGACGCAATTTTGCGTCAGGTGTCCTGACTGAATAATATTTCGGTAAGGACCTTCATTTTTAGCTCAGTTCTCTTTCTCTCTCTATGTATATACATACATACATAAATATATACATACATACATAAAGATATACATATATA
>NW_018213115.1:0-1020 GCF_001263595.1 Phalaenopsis equestris | reverse complement strand
TTTTTCTTTGTTAAGTTATCTTATTTGAGATGATAGGGAAAAGTTTAATTTGGTTATCTTGTTTCAAACATTTAATTATTGTATCCACTTTCCAACTTGAAAATTGAGATATAGATTTCTTCATGGACATTTATAATAATTCACGTGTTTTCTACAATGAGAAGTGACTTATTGGAAGTTTTAGATTTCAAGGACGGATGGGGGGAGGCTTATAATGCTCGGTTTCCAACAATTAAAAAACTGGAATGAAGTATTTCGTATTCTGGAAACAAAAATAAATAGTCGAGACACACAATTTAAATGGAGATAAAAGGAGGAAGAAAGAAGAGAAGTAGAGAAAGAGCAAGGAAGGTAGAGAAAAAGAGAAGATGTCTTGTGCATATCCCTAGCAGACAAACAATTGAGATAAAGGAAGACGTTCAGTTTTGAGGTGCAGGCAACCAGAAATAAGATAAATTTAATTGTATTATTTCAATTTAGTTTCTTAGTGGCTCTTTCATTTCATTTGGACAATAAATTATTTGTTATAGAAAATATAAATAGAAAATTTTTATTATTACCTTCCAATCGTGTGTTCCAGTCTTGAAAAATTCTAAGTCTCAACCCGACTAGTGACAATTTATTTAGGCTATTCACATATGTTCTTTAGTCTGCTCCGAGGAATCCTATGCTTGGGCTTTCACAACACCCACATTTTCGAAAATTGAGAACTGTAATTTGTAATAGAAAGCTTTGTTAAATCAGTTGATCTGGAATTCTTATTTGTGATTCTTCTTTCTGTTTGTTCATAGCACACATATTTATTGAAAGGAAGATTTACATGCATACCACTCTGCTCTTTCATAATGACATATCTAACACTTAAACTTAAGTTTTCACATATATGCCACCTTCCCTATGGGTGAAAAGGTGTACTTCAAATTTTGCAGGTAAAATAAGTGGTATTTTCGATATAATATGAAATTCGGGTGGCATAAATGTAATTATTAAAGTTTTGGTGTTAGATATGCAAATACGTAA
>NW_018213114.1:0-1020 GCF_001263595.1 Phalaenopsis equestris | reverse complement strand
CTCTACATGCGGTGTCCGTATGGAATAATTTCTCGTGAATTTAGCTTGAACATGGTTAAGCGCTAAAAAATTGATTTTAATTTTGGCTTGGATCAAGATCGGATCGAAATAAACTAGCCGCTCTATAAGCCAAAACTTTGGATCAATTTTTTTTTTGAGCCTATTTCGAGCTTATGTGAATTGGCTTGAATTGACTCGAGATCGACTTGTAGAATTTTTTATTTATAAGAATTATCTATAATGTCAAGTAGAATCGAATATAACGAGTTATGAATCAATTTCAAGCTGATTTCAAGCTTGAACGAAAGAGCTAGTTAATTTCAGTTTTGAGCCAGATCGAGCTGCCTCTGAGCTGAAAGAGCTCCAAATAACTCAATTGGAGCTAGTTCGTTTGGATTTCAAGCCTGATCAAGCTCAATTCAATTTCGAGCCAGCTCAACTCGAAATCAAATATGAAAGGCCACGAGTTGATTTCAAGTTGCACTAAATCTATTCGAGCCAATTCCAAGCTGACCTTGGCTTTGCTCGAAAGCGAATCGTTTACGGCCCTAACCCCACATTAGTGCCCCTTACAAAAATTTAAATTTCAACCAATATTTGTGTAGATCAAAGTCATAAAATAATAGGGATCATATTATAAAGAACATAAGATACCTTCCTCCCTTGATCAAATTATATTTAAATTGTCATTCAAAGATAAGTTTGACCTTCATTCTAAATTAAATTTAACTTTTTCTTGAATATGGTTGAAATTGATCAAACTACTTTTTTATTTATTATCATGGATGGACATAATAAATATTATTAAAATAGTTTTAATTAATATCTACCTCACATCTAAACGATCAAAATCAACTCAAAGAAGGTTCGTATAAGACGGTCAAAGATGGTTCAGGGGATGTTCGATCATGACACGAAGATTACACAAACTGGGTTCAAATATTTTGAGCATGATTCATCAGTATTCAATCATCAATTATTTAGTGTCCTGCCACTGCGTGTTTAGTATATGATCAACAT
>NW_018213113.1:0-1020 GCF_001263595.1 Phalaenopsis equestris | reverse complement strand
GAAGACATATATATATTTATATTAAAGTTTAGACCTATATGTAAATACGTATGAATTGAGTGGTTTGTAAGTAGATCTTACTTTTTATTCAGATAGATTTTTATGATGATAAATTTTATTTAACTACTTCTATTTTTTATTTTTCAGAATTTCTTATGATGACAGTTTTTATTTTATAATTAAATTTACTAGACTATATCAGCAATTAAAAAAATTCCTACTTTAAAAATTTTTATAATCATAATTTTTCTATACAAATTAATTTTTCTCATACATATTTTGATATTGTCTTTATAAAAAAATGGACTCTATTTCTGATCATAGCGATTTAATATGTGTAGATGCTATTAACTAGAGTCTATTTGTGATAACTTTTTGTCTGTTTTGTTTTTCAGGCACCCACCACAATCACAGTTCTCTTTGAGGAATTGTTTTCATGCTGTTTTTTTAGATATTTTTATGGTAGAAAGCTGATTTTTTCAACTTGAGCTGTTAAAATGTGATGACTGTCAAAAACTATAATTTACGTTTTGAAAATAAAATAATTTATAAAAATTACCGTAATATTTTGAATATTAATTTCTTGTGCAGCAGCTTCACATTTGATTCTTCAGATAATTATAGCCGCTCAAATAAATAAAATAAATAATGCATAAAAGTTGATGGAAAAAAGTTGGAAAAAGGGAAAAGGAGTTAGCCGACACAATTAGTGGGAATATGGTTGGCAATTCAGCTATCCATGGAGCAAATGCTGCAAATCCAAACTGAATCAAAGGACTGGCCATTAATGCACGATTTATTGGTTTTTTATAAGGTCATGTGGTCTTGATTTTTAAACTATTAGATTTAATTTAACTTTTTTTCAAAATGCAGTCTAATAAATAATTTTAAGTACAAACTTAACATATGATTAGCATGCGCGATTTATTCGTATGATTAGGAGTGTAAATGAATCGAATAAGACAAATAGAGCTTGTATTCGTGATCGGTTCGTTTGAAATTTATTTTGTTTGAAATAAG
>NW_018213112.1:0-1020 GCF_001263595.1 Phalaenopsis equestris | reverse complement strand
TAGAGATCGGATACCGCATATATCTCTGCATGCAGTATCTGCACACAGGACAAAAAAAATAAGAAAAAATGGCCTTGCAATATGCTTGATGGGAATATTAGTAGACCACAAAGCTTCATTCTCTCTTGTTAATTAAAGAATACTTCCAAAAAGTCATTGGTTTTTTTCTCATTTACATCCAAAATCATACCAAAAATAAAAAAATTTACAATCAAGCGGCCACAAAATAATTAAAATTTAATTTTTTTTCGAAGCTTGATGTTCATCAATGGCTGCCAGATATTTCCCAATGATCCAGAATTTGTCTTCAGTGATTAGAAATTTCGCTTTCTTTCTACAAAAACACAGAATTTTACTCTTCTTCCGGAGCTTTAATGGCCTCCACTCTGCTGCGAAGTTTGATAGTTCCCAAAGAAGTCAAACTCTATATCAGATTCCACCTCTTCCAAACCTTCCAAAACCTTAACCACCATAGACATGGCCGGCCTTCTCTTACAATCACTCTGCAGGCACCACAAAGCTAATCCCATCACCTTAATCGCATCTTCTTCATCTCTGCAAATGTTTCTGATGTTCTGCAGAAAAATGTCCGGCAAAGATTCAATCTTTAATGTTTCCAACAGAGCAATTAACTGAACAGCTTCTTCAGGCTGAGAAGGATCCAAGTTCCTTCTTCCGCTCATGATTTCCAGAACCACAACTCCGAAGCTATAAACATCAACTTTTTCAGTAATGATCGAAGTTAACCATTCTGGAGCTAAATAACCAGGCGTTCCTCTCATTCTGGTCATCACCTCCCTCTGTTCTCTATCAATCAGCTTAGACATTCCAAAATCTGCAACTTTGGCTTTAAATTTCTCATCGAGCAGAATGTTTTGTGGCTTTATGTCTAAATGTGCGATTCTGTGCCTGCATTCTTCGTGTAAGTAGCAGAGACCTTTAGCGATATCGAGGATTATGTTTCTTCTGGTTTCCCAATCCAGTGAAGCTTCTTCTTCTTCTTCTTCTTCTTCTTCTTCT
>NW_018213111.1:0-1020 GCF_001263595.1 Phalaenopsis equestris | reverse complement strand
CATATCATTATTCGTTCCTATTCACTCATCTTTCTCTCTCCTTACTAAAACTTTATTCCTTCTATGTGATTCACAGACATATCAGGCGTCGACAATTTCTTATAATACCAAAAAATAAATAATTATAAATAAATGAATAATTTTGGCACTTCTCAATAAACAATTTGCCAAAAATACTTCAGAAAAAAAAAAAAGCACCGAGAAAGTTGTGTTTGAATTAATCCTAAATAAAAATTAATTTTATTTTTAATATTAATTTATTGAATTAACAAGTTTGCCGATTCTTAAAAAAACCAAAAAAAAGAATGGTTATGTCTCTAATCTGATTTCTGTATTACTAAAACTAATCAAACAAATTTTAGTCCGATCAATTTAATTCTATTCTCAATGAATTAAAATATAAATAATCATTTAAAAAAAAAAAAGAATGGCCGAAGGCTATTAGACGAGGCTCCACATCCCTAGATGTACAAAATATTCGAGTACCACAGACTACACATGGGGAGATTCGAACCCGTGACCTAGGGGACTTATAACCTACAGAGAAGCTGCTCTACCAACAGGTCACGGTACGCGCACACAATAATCATTCGGTAACTTCTTTATTTATTTATCATTTTGTAGTTTTGGTTTATAATTCGATCAATTTTAATAAAGTTATGGAAAGTTTCAATTCGATTGGATTTTATCTAAAAACCATAAACATGATGGCAATGCAACTATAGGGATTGATAATGATTTACAAGTCATGAAATATAAATACACAAATTAATATGTACCACCATAAAAATAATGATGGAGGGGGAGATTCAGAAGCAACCATCATATAAACATCCAAGGAGAAAGATTTGTAGCATGACAAACTGCACACAAACTAAACAGCAAAGAGTGGTGAAATGATGTTCATGGCCTTATTTGTACCACCAGTTTTGAATCCCAAATAGGGAGACAAGTGTGAGACAAGCCCAAGTTGGAGCATGGGAGGATGGGCACCTACTGCCAGGCATTTACATATATACC
>NW_018213110.1:0-1020 GCF_001263595.1 Phalaenopsis equestris | reverse complement strand
CTAAGACCTGCAAACTACGACGAATTACAGCAACAAGTATAGGATCTCATCTCGAGAGGGTTGGTCAGATAGAGTGTCAGTTCGTGTGTTGTTCCCGTATTAATGGTACCCAAGGACGGTTCGTGCGGGATGTACATTGGCAGTAGTATCAATAAGATTATCATCAAATACCAATTTTTCATACCTTGCCTGGACAATCTTTGAAACAGTTGCACCGAGCCACCATGTTTTCTAAGAACAACTTACGCTGTGGGTATCAACAGATCGAGATAAGTCTAGGAGATAAGTGGAAGAACGCGTTCAAGACACAAGATGGTTTATATGAGTGGACCATTATGCCCTTCGGCTTGTCAAATGTGCCCAGCACTTCTATGAGGTTAATGAATCAGGCATTTCGGGCTGACATTGAAAAATTTGTGTTCTTCTTTGATGACATTCTGGTGTGCAGGCGATCGGATAAGGAACACTTACAGCACCTGAGAACAGTATTCGAGGTATTGTGCACAGAGAAATTATATGCCCATACAAAGAAATCACTTATGACAACCAGGTATGTTTTTTGTGTTATATCGTGTCTAGTGCAGAAATTCAGATTAATCTGACAAAAATAGAGGCCATTATGAGCTGGACCGCATCGCAGTCATTCAATGAGTTGATACAATTTCAAGGACTAACTGTCATTTTATAGGAAATTTATCAGGAGCTTTAGTACCATCAACGCCTCTCTAACAAAACTTTTGAAGAGAGAAAAAATCAAGTAGACAGAAGCAACTCAGAATAGTTTTAGTGCACTCAATGAGAAGGCGACCCAAGCGTCAGTCTTGGCATTACCAAATTTCAAGCAGTTGTTCGAGGTAGAGTTTGATGAATTCGTGAAGAGTGCATATTGCATTAAACATAAAATGTAGTACAAAAAAGTACAAAAAAAAACCCACAGACTTGTACAAAAGCGGCTATGTTATCTTGGAGAATGGCAAAAAGCTCCAAAAATTCAAGGACCAAGTCAAAGAAAAACTATGA
>NW_018213109.1:0-1020 GCF_001263595.1 Phalaenopsis equestris | reverse complement strand
TTTTTTTTGTATCTTGTTTTGAAATCAAACAAATTTTAGCCAAGATGAATATAAATATCTATTTTCTTTGAAAGGTTTAAATTAAGTAATATGAATAGTATTGGAAGAGACAACATGATAATTAACGGAAAACTTTAATATAAAATTTAAAAATTTGTAATAAGGTGTATAATCATAAACAGAGCTATGATCTGTAAGTTTTGAGGATGAATTTTTTTAAGTTGAGAAGATTGTAATGTCCAGTTTTAATTATCGTTAAGTTAGTAATACTAATGTTACTATTACAGAGAAAGGGAATGGGGGAACCATTTCTTTAAGAAGAGGTGAAAGGAGAAATAAGAAAGAAAGGGAGAGGAAAAGAGAGACAAAGATGACGAGAGGAAACAAAGACATAAACAAAAACAATGAAGACTAATCGCGTACCCTTTTCATAGTTGAATAGTTTCGGGTTCCTAAGAAACAAAGCAAATAAGACAGAAATGATCAATATAAACATTGTGAGTCGCGCTCACGTGATGAGTGTACAGTTTTTCTGGGATGAAACGGATGAAGGTAAGGAGGGATGATGGAAATGGGTGGCCTTTAGATGAGATAAAATACTAAAATTTGTGTGTTAGGTAAAAAATTTTGATGTGGAGGTTTTGGTGGAATGTTAAAAGATTTTGGAGAAAATGGTGGCTAAAATACCAAAAAGTAGTCTGGATTAGGTCAGTTTGGGTTAATTTGAAATATCTCGTTGGAAAAATGGCTTAGCATTGGATAAATGACTAGAAATGATTATTAGTGGTTTTCTTAGAATGTGTACTTATGAACTGAAAAAGATGGATGGGTTTACAATAGTGTTGAGGGTCAGAAAACAAGACTAGACCTTTGTTTTCATTCGGCTATTGATTTTTTGCTTTTTGATCATTAATTCATCAATCTAATTGTGGCAGATCAATAGAATGCAGCAAGGGAGATTATTAATCATCATTGATTCAATCACATAAAATATTCTAATTCATGAAGGTAAGAATTCAT
>NW_018213108.1:0-1020 GCF_001263595.1 Phalaenopsis equestris | reverse complement strand
CATTTACATACATACCACATATTATTTATGTATTTATATGTCCAACACTTAAACATTTATATTTACAAGCATACCGCTTTGTCTTTAACATCACATAAAAATAATCATCATCACTATCTTCCTAAAAATTAAATACACATTTTCATGCATAAGTTTACGACACCAATGTGATACGAATGTAAATATCTTAATGTGTTAGATATGTAAATGTATGAGGATTGTGTGGTATATATATGTAAATTTCCCAAAATAAAAACTTAAAAATAAGAATAAAATAAACAAACTTGTTTTAAAAATAAAATAAAAGCCAAAAAAGAAAAAGAAAACAAAAAACAAAAAGCAAAAAATAAACCCAAACAAATTCTTAGATTACAACTCAATTAACCAAAGGGATTTCAAACTGGTAGAATTTAATAATTATAAATGTTCATGCACTATTTTAATGCTTATTTGTATTAATTTATTGGGGTTTTTACGTATCAATCACCCAAAAACTACTAAATCTTTAAATATAATGTAATAATGCGGTTAAAATATAAATTTTAAGTTTAAGTAGCTAAAATGTTATATTTAAAGTTTTGAATGATTGATATATAAAAGCCCGAATTTATTCTCATATATCCATCTCCTGCCATTATAAATTTGCACATTTAATTAGTAGATTATTTGCTGTAGTTATATTTTTTATTGTAATGACCGAATTATAAAAATTTGAAATAGACTTAACATAATAATCTCTGCATACATATACACCTGCAAACTTGAGTACAAAACTAGACAACAAAAATTTCAGAACAAGGTCCAGCAACTCATAAATCTGGATGTTCCAACTGCAGAAAATTTCCTCATATCCATTTTCAAATGCTAGAATAAAAAACACTAAATCTTGCTCCTGTATCTGACCAGCTTTGCTAATGTCTCCTGAGCCGCCAAAGTTTGTGCATGATTATGGCCAAGCATTACAGTCCTGATACTAATACAAGTCCTGCATAGCTCCTCACCACTGTCAAAATGCCCTCC
>NW_018213107.1:0-1020 GCF_001263595.1 Phalaenopsis equestris | reverse complement strand
AGTTATTTCATATTTAGTTTATATTTATATTTATATTATCCGCTTTAACAGACACTCTGAAACTGAGAAATGTTTATACCAAGCTAAGAAAAGCCAATAATTTCTATAGAATTGTCACTATGTGGGCCTGTCGACTCGGATAGCCAATATTCAAAAGGATTTCAGCGACCTAAGTATCACTGCGCATAAGCATACACAATTGTGAAATTTTCATAAATAAATTTACATGAAATTTGTTACTTTACATAATTTGGTGGTATGAAAAATCTGCATACAATTTATATTTGTAAAAATGTAAGGAAAGAATACATTATAGCTATAGAAAATATGCAGGGAGCTGGGCAGCAATAAAATAAAGCAGTTGTTTAATTAAGAGCAACAAATGAAGCATGTAACAAGTACAACACAAGATATATAAATAAAGTAATAAGAGCATGACTGACAAACTTTAGTGATAACACTCCTAATTAGAAAAGATATATTTATCTCTAATAAAAAATAGTTACATTTCAACTAGAGATTTTACAATTTATATTAAAAAAATGATTAATTTTGTACTTAAAACCTACTTATTTATCATAATAAATATATAAATATGGAAATAGATATGAATATAAAATATTGCATTAAAAGAGGAAATGAAACAAATGAGCTTACAATGCCATCTCGATCTATGATGGAGGCAAAGAAGGCTTACTCACATCTATGGGTTATGCTAGGTGAGTGGTGATGACTTGAGGTGCCATTCTTTAATAATGGCTTAAGGTTAGATTGGTAAGAATTAACTATATAATAAAGGTTAAAAATGTAAGATGTTGTCAGTCAGTTAAGCTCGGATTTGTTGAAGTTGGCTAGCTATTTAATCTCAGACGAGCAAGAATTTTATAATGTATGGTTGATGATATATATATTTTAAAATTCATGACTAAGATTATGAATAATATATTTTTTATATTTAGCATTTATTTATATTTCTATGTATAGTACAAATGTGTGTGTGTGTGTGTGTGTGTGTGTGTG
>NW_018213106.1:0-1019 GCF_001263595.1 Phalaenopsis equestris | reverse complement strand
TTAAAAATGCAAGATATCGGCGAGCAGATGAACAAAGAACTGCTAAAAAATGAAGGGAATAAAACAGGTGTGTCCTTATCATATTTTTTTGTATTCTAAATCTTTTATTCTTATTGCAGCTTCGCTTCCAAGAATTAAATGACTAACGAACTTATATGTATGCCCAAAAAATTCTTGGGTGGATCTTGATTGTTCCAATGGTAATAGAATACAATAGGCAAGATATCGTCGAGAATCAACCTTTATAGCTAAACAACGAACTATCCTTGACGGACAACCTCTCTTTACCTGCCAGCCATACTTCCCACGGACATGATTCATTTCTTCCGTATGAGCTTTGTTCAGGAAAGGATTTCTTAAGAAGGTTCTCTTGATTATCTAGCTTCCCGACTGACTACTCGTGGTCAGCCATAACCTCAGCCGACCATACTCTCTATTGGCCCCTTGACTAGCCATCTCTTAGCCATGCCCTCAACCAGCCGGCCATACTCTCTGCTAGCTGGCCTTTATTGGCTGACCACTGTATTAAAAGAAGGTTTACGTGCATACCATTTTCATTGCATAAAAATATGCCACCTCATTTCTCTGATTGGCAAGCTCCATCGATCGGTAAACATACAATCAATATTTCTTTTTCTTCAAGTACGTGAATAAATTAATACGAATCTAAACTAAGGATATGAGAAACATTTTTAAAACAACAGCATAAAAACATCACATTTACATATTATAAAAGGCGTAAGAAGAGTGCTAGAACCTTCTTTATTCATTATCAATTAAGATGATAACATTTATATATTGCAAAAGCAACAACTAAACTGAAAAGAGGTCAGATGATCGAATGGGTGCTAGACAAGTAGCTCAAGCATGCCCAAAAAAGACTAAAATATCCAGCTCTACTCCTTTAAAGTGAGTGCAATATTATAATTTATTTATTAGTTATCTTATTATCTATAAATAAGAGGGCACTTCATGTAAAGGGGCTTTTGACTCTCTCCTCTTTGTAACATATTTTTTTT
>NW_018213105.1:0-1019 GCF_001263595.1 Phalaenopsis equestris | reverse complement strand
CATGTTTTATAAATTCATTATTCTAATTATGAACATGTTAAGTACATCAATTAGCATATGCTATTTTTGATTCAAGGTACATAGAAATAATTGTGTGTAGTTAGTAGATTTTACATGTAATGTAAATTTTGTTAGGGGGTCTTTTTCAATCTTCTCATTTGTAATACTTTAATAATCTAAATTCAATGAACACCAATAAAATAGTCACATATTAAAGTTTTTAAGATGCGAGTGAATGTTATGTCTGGGATACAAGATCGAATAAGTACTACTAAATAATATGACTTACTCAAAGAAACACTGAAGTTCGTCACATTTGAGAAGAACATATATTGTTGTTACTTGAAACACTGTCATTGAGATAGTACAAAATGCATCTCCTTAATGTTTCATCTGATAGCCGAAAAAGAGAAATCATAGACAATCAATGATGCACCACACCTACAACATAATCCATAGGTCATTATTGCATAAAGTTGTAGTAATAGAAATTAGTAGTATGTTGTAATAAGTATGCCGCGTATATCAAATTTACTAGTCGTACTTTATTATTCACGGATCCATTAAATTTACTAAAAAATTTATAAAATAGCAATATCTTAACATTATACAATAGTAATTTCAAATAAATTGTTAAATATTGCATGCAACTATCTCTTGAATGCATACATCCACCAATATCATACTTTAACCCTAACTATAGTCTCTCATGATAGATGTATGACCATGTTCTACATCGAATAAAAAGAGTAAGGTATTCAAAATTGTGAAGTATCAATTATATGTTTACTTTATCTCATCTTACTGTGTTAACATTCAAATGAAATAATTTAATGTTTTTAATTAAAACATTGTACTTGACTTAGCAATGTTAACGTTCATATAACTTACATGTAACTTATATTCAAATGAAACAAAAAAAAGAAAAACTCCCCAACAGGTTTGGGACTAAAACTTTCTTCTGTTTTTAAACATTATGGGTTATTGGTTGTCCCACTTGGCTTTCTTTTCTTTTTTTT
>NW_018213104.1:0-1019 GCF_001263595.1 Phalaenopsis equestris | reverse complement strand
TTTTTTTTCATCACTTGGTGTCATTTAAATTTATATATTTTGCCCGTGATTTTTTTGCATGCGAGTTGTACCATTATTTTCACATGTTTCTGCTAAAAGCTCAAGTTTGATGTTTCATCAACTCCCTTAATTTGCTATAATTTAATCCACTTAATGATAATAATGTTGAAAAGTAGTACCTTTTTTAAAATTTTTCCTTGAGCCATGTTTTTAGGCTTAGTTATACATGTATACGTAGCTGTTACCCTGCAACGATCAGCAAATCAATTCTGAATGTTTATTAAGGCTTCGATTAAAAAAATAGTTTCTACTTTCTAATTTTTTTTTCTCTATCTTTTAATTCTGTCTACAATGATGAAAATTTGAGCTTTTAATTATTTTCCTTTAATTAAATTCTTATTTTCATGACCTTTTGAATCATAATGTTTTACTTATGTTCAGCAATTAAAGCTCATCTTGCTATTCTTGGGGCTGAGATAGACAAAACCTCTCCACCACATCTAGTGAAACAGTTTGAAAAGATACTGTCCGCCAATTCTGAGGTAATACTTCCAATTTAGATTTTGGACAACTCATTTGGTATTATTTATAGAGACCATAATTTGGAAGTTGCTCTTTCTTTCCCTCAAGTTTAATGCCTGAATTTGCAAATTATTATTTGTTTGGACTATGCTACATATGTTCTACTTGTCCAGATTTCACTTTCAATTTTTTGTACTCTTTAGGCACCTGCATAAACTTTATTTAAACTAATGTCAAAAGATGGCTCTCATATAATTTTTTTTAAAATTGAACTTAAAAGGGTTTAATGACTTGCTGTATCCTAATAAATGCATGATTTGATTTTTTTTTTCTCTTATTATTATTTTTTTTGTAAGAAAGGTTTTGGATGCACAAATATAATATTTCAAGGGATTTCATTTTTGTAGGATTTTTGTATTTTACCTAATATCATGACCAAAACACCAAATAATTGAGGGGCAATTACATAGCACTCGAAACATTGCTATTTATTTACA
>NW_018213103.1:0-1019 GCF_001263595.1 Phalaenopsis equestris | reverse complement strand
GTCAAAGACCACTGGATTCTATAAACCAAAAATATATAATAAAAAATTAGACAACAGATAAAGCATCTGACTAACGGTTGTTGACGGTTAAAAACTATAATAATCAATATTAAATGCTGCTAATTAAGCATCATTAAAATCAATTAAAGTCAACTAAAAATTGGGCCTTTTCAAATTGCTTTTCATGCCAATTTTATTATTTTTTTTTTCGCAAATGTTCCAGCATGCACTTAACAAAACCGGCCTAATGAAACAACTCGAGCTCAGTCTTTACTTTTCATTTCCTCTAATATGCACGAATCAAAAGTCGCAAGCCCTGCTTCCCATTTTCCTCTCTGGTTCAAAACTCACAGGAAGCCATCCCCACTTCTTCCTCTGGATCGCCGCAAAGCTGAAGTCCTCCCTTCCATACTGTCACTCCGAGAAGCCGCAATTGAAGCCCTCGCATCTTCCCTCTAGTTCTTTGTCTCGTGCGACTCCAAAATTCAAGTATAACTCCCTTCTAAGCATGGTTGATCTTGTTCATCTGTCATCTCTAGCCATCAAAACCTGTATCTTCTTCCCTATTCAAGAAACAAGCCTCATTTTCTTATTCACCTCTCAAGCGACCGCACTGAGAAGCCCTTCTTTGCCCAGACAGCGCCTTCTTCAAGCTTTAGAGTCGCACACGAACCTGCTTCTCCTTCAATTGTTTCGCAGCAACGATGGGAACGCCGCATGCAAAGGCTTCGGAAACTCCTAGAGACCTTGTTGAAGCCCTCTACTTTGGTCGTCTTCCTAAGTCACATCGTCACCCTCCATCTCGCTGATTGCACACTTGCTTCCTCTTCCATCTGAAAAGACACTGAATCCTGTCACTCTATTTCTTACAATATTCTAATTCGCCTGAAAATAATCAACAAAGATAGTTACTTTCTTTTCTATTTCATCAACTGAAAAAAAAATAATAAAAAATCAAGATGAAAAATGGGACACTAGGATCTCAAAGAAAACTGTGAAGATGTTGAAGCAGTTAAAGG
>NW_018213102.1:0-1019 GCF_001263595.1 Phalaenopsis equestris | reverse complement strand
TTACTTGTTAAATGTTAAAAATATTATTTTTAACAAAAAATTGACCTGGGAGGTTAAACATGTCGAGTTCGAGTTAACTCTATATGGGTAGGTCGAGTTCGAGTTAACAGTGTCTGGGTCAAGTTGGGTTCGGGTTAAGTTTTTTAACATGTTTATTATTCGGGTTGGACCCAAACCCGAGCACTGAGCCGAATTGACAATCCTAATACTTATGTATGCAAAAGTGAATTTTAACTTTTAAATTTATAATAGTAGTAATTTTTTATGTGATATGAAACAATTGGGCATTTATAACACCTTAAGCATGCATAAAAAAAGTGAAACTCATCTTTAAAAATTTTAAATAAATATTTTTTTGATGTGATATAAAAAATTTGGATGTCATGAATGTAAACAATCAAATTTAGGTGTTAGCTATGTAAATTCCTAAGAATTGGGTGGTATGTATGTAAATTTCTATATTCAACACACTTTATTTTTTTCATTTTTAACACTTTTTAAGTATACATGAAAAGTGAATTTCACATTTTAAAAATAAAAATAGTGTTGGAAGTCATAAATGTAAAAATTAAAATTTAGGTGTTATATATATAAGTGATTCAAACTCTTGAGCTGAGGGACTTACGACTTTCAAAAAGGCTGCTATTCCGACACACCACGGAAAGCGCGGGCACGCACACATACCCACACACATATAGAGTTAACAATTGGGAGTTGTGCATGTACATTTCTATAAAAAGTTTAGTATTTGTGATTTACTTGAAGATTTCAATATTATAAAAGTAAATATTAAATTTAGGTTCTAGATATGTAAATACTAGGGACAATATATGTAGCGTTTTAAAATATTTTGACCTACCTAATGAACCTGACAAATATGTGCATAAATGTTGCTGCATATGACACCATTTTATAATATTCCACATTCTATGATGGTTCTCTCATGGAAGTGTGAAGTAGCAAGATACATATGTAAGGGTATTGATTTTGTCCTTTAAAAGGACAAATAAAAGTAGGGA
>NW_018213101.1:0-1019 GCF_001263595.1 Phalaenopsis equestris | reverse complement strand
CATTCATTTAATTTTTAGCTTATTTATTAATTCGTTGAAATGCTGGTTCAATTGATATAAACAATTCAATTTCAAATCAAACAAATTTATTGTAAAACTTAAATATATCTATAGAGCTCGACTTAACTTATGAAATGACTAAGCCAAATTTAATTTTATTTTCAAATTTTAACAGTAGAGTTGTTTTTGATGTGAAATGAAGTATTTGAGCCTTATAAATATAAATTTTAAATTTTAGGTATCAATATGTAAATACAAAGGAATTATGTTGGTGTATGTAAGCTCTCGTTCTTAAAAATAAGGGCTTTTTACATGTATGCTATAGATGTCTCCGAATCATATTTATTACGTATGGAGTATCAAAATATTTAGGCAAAGTCAGGTAGGGCAGAGCAGTGGCATTCTAGGCTGCTAAAGAAGAAGCGGCAGAGAAGCGGTCATTGGACGTCGAAGAGAGAGATCTCGAAATGAGGAGATGGAGAATAACGCCATTGGTGGCTTGGGCGGGTCAAGTTCGGCGAGGGGTGACTGGAGCCATAATAGAGTACTTCAAGTGTGAATTAAATGTTTTCGGACCTCCAAATAGAAATATGATTTGGAGAATTAGACAATAAATTGATTTAGTTAACGAATATATATTGATTTAATATTACTGAAAATAAGATTAAATGGACAATTATTTTATTTTATTATAAAAATAAGTGAGAGCTGAAATTTCTCCTATTTATTGAAATACAACTATTTATAGAACTAAAGTTTGAATTGACCTGACTGCGGTAACCGAACAGCGTTTTTCCTGTCCGGTTCCCGGACTCTCGATTTCTATCAAATCCATTCCATTTGAAAACCCTGAAGCTTTCTCGTGTTATTATCAGTTTATGATTTCCTTTCTGGAGAACCGACGATGTCTTCGGTGCTCGGAGATTCGGCGTCCGATGATCGAAGATGATCAAATCTTTATCCGGTGAATCGCACGCATCGCTAGAATAATCTCGAAAATTGGAAACGGCACACTGATT
>NW_018213100.1:0-1019 GCF_001263595.1 Phalaenopsis equestris | reverse complement strand
GGACTATTTTGACACTTTATTCTATATATTTGCATACTTGAAACGATATATTCACAATATATAAGCTAATATTATTCATGATATTTTTTATGATGTTTAGAGATTGGATGCTGCATGATTAAATATCAAAATGTAGGTGTTAAATCTTTAAATACATCTGAATTTGCTGGTATGCATGTAAATCTCATTCAGATGAAGGCTTTTGGTGGTTCTTAGGGAAAAGAAGTGCCTCGTATGAATGAATCTATGCAGATGTCTGTAATAATCATATAATGTAGCTAATATGGCTGTTTTTTTTTAATTTATTCTGTTACAAATATTCTTAGTTTGGTACTAGAAGCTTTATTTTGTTTAATTATTTAGAAACTGATTGGGTTGTTTCAGAATCATTTCATTTTGGGTTTTGATCAATTGCTTAAATTAAGGATCATTAGAACTCTTGAATCTTGATAAGTTGGCAAGAATAAGGATCTATTTAGGGCAGTTGTAGCTTATTAAGGAGTTGTGAAGCTGCTAAAAAGTAAAATTAGATGTTTAAAAAGCTGTTGTGGCAATTATTTATTTATTTTTTTTTGAAAAAGTCATTCTACATTTAGAAAGCTCCCACCGTATCTAGCCAGGACCGGTGAGAAAACGTAGATTTTAGCCGCAATTTTTTGAAAAAAACTGTCAAATCATAGTTTATCCAAACAAACTAAACTGCGGTGCGGTACTGTACCGTCACCACTTCGTTGCCGCAAACGGACCCTAAGTAGCATTTAATAGTGGGTTTTGGTAACAGTTATTAAGCTGATTGAAAGCAACTTCATAATTTTATTGAGATAAATGTGAAACTCGTCCCGACTTTTTGTTGGGGTCAATTTAGTCCCATAGGATATAAGTGTCATTTCAGCCCATAGTATATAAAAGTAAACTATAACAAGCTATCATTAATTTTATCAAGATAATTGATAACTAACAATAATTTTTCAAAGTATTTTGATTTCAAATGACAATTGTTATGCTTGATAAGATGTCTA
>NW_018213099.1:0-1018 GCF_001263595.1 Phalaenopsis equestris | reverse complement strand
CCATTAAACTGAAGAAGAGTGCTTCCCTATGGTGGGAAAATGTGCGGAAGCAGATGAAAAAAGAAGGCAGTGAGAGGATCACTAAGTAGAAGAAGATGAATAAGGCAATAAAGAAAAAGTGTTTTACACCCCATTGTCGTCAGGATTTGTTTCTGAAACTCCACAACTTACACCAAAATGATCTTTCAGTGGAGGAGTTCACAACTTATTTCGATCACTTGCAACTAAGGTGCAAATTGGTAGAGCAAGAAGAGCATACAGTAGACATATTTTGGGGGACTGAAGCCAGCCATTAGCTATGTGGTGCAACTGCAACCTTATTGGACGCTAGGAAATGTCCAAACACTAGCCTTGAAGGCAGAGAAACAATAAAGGAAGCAGTCATCCTTTAAGCAACAACCTTCAGGAAAGCAGCCGCTTATAGTTACCACAACTAACAAGGGCACCCCAGGAAAGGCTAGCAAGTCCGGATATGGGAATGACAGTCTAAATCAGAGCGAGAAGAAGCAGGAGAAAAAAAATGCCTCCAATGTTGTTCTGGTCTGGAAATGTTTCAAATGCTATGGTTACAAACAAATAACCTCCAGTTGTCCCACGAGCAGAGTAGCCTCACTTACTGATTGGGGCACTGTAGAAAAGATTAGCGGTGCAGAGAAAGTTGTGGAACGGGGTGAGATGTATCAGCTTCCCTCAGATGAGAGAGAGGTAATTGTGATTTGATGGATCATGCAGGCTAAGGACACTAGGAATTCGCAATGGTTGCGCCACAACATATTGTACACCCACGGCAAAGTGAACGGAAAGGTATGCAGTATAATCATCGACATCGGGAGAACAAGAACATGACATTGACATAGATTGTAGAGAAATTAGGACTTGCGACTTTGAGGCGCTCCCATCAATATTCACTGACATGGCTGAAGAAGAAAAATCAGGTCAGCATCGACCAAAGATGCTTGATAGAGTTTTCGATCGAAGACCAACTACACGACCAGGTGTGATGTGACATGGTCTCTAA
>NW_018213098.1:0-1018 GCF_001263595.1 Phalaenopsis equestris | reverse complement strand
CTAAATGAGGGATGTCCTATTTTACTATTGCCATCATCGAAATCAAAACTGGCACAAATACCACTTATTATAACTTGATATTTAATCGATGCAGCAAATAATAAAATAAATTAAAGGAAAAAATACACAAATTTTACTAGAAAAATACAATATTGGAAAAACCACCGGTAGAAATAAGGGATCATAAGCGAAGAGTGTTTTGCACGAAATAGAGGACGAGTGTTTATAGTTTTAGCAAGGCACCTCTAAAGGAAATAATTAAAAGAGAGTCAATAAAACAATACCACACGGATTGCAATCTAAAGATAATTATAAGCTTGATCTAAAGGTTTAAAGCTACATTCTTTGTGCTCACATTTTCCTTCCAAATCTTCAATTCACGTGATCGTAATTTCCTTAAGAGATGATAAGCAGAACCCACAAAATTAAGTTCACGAATTTAACGTTGGACTTAAGTTGTTGATAGACAAAGTTTTGAATCTTATCTTATAGAATCATTTTTGTGATCTCTTCTTAGCTTCTTCAAACTTCCAGAAATTAAGACTATAGATTTTAAATCAAGACAATAGGAATATTTGGGGCAAAAAAACAAAGCAATCTATTAAAAAGCAAGTGTTGATCTCCCTTGATTGTATCAAGTATGATGTCTTTTTATACTATTTAAGCATCTTTATGATGCCAAAATAGCAAGTTTTTGGGCTTGTTAGACCTTTCAAGCTGACATGCATGTTTTCAGTATTACTTAAAATGGAGTTCACAATAACAATTTCAATAGCTTTTAATTCAAAAACGTGACTTAGGATGCCTACGTCATCAAATAATTGTACAATCACATTTACAAAAAAATTCGGCCCCCAAATAGATCTCGAGTTTATTTAAGAAAAAAAACTAATTAAACTCACCTCGTGGGGAAAAAATATTACGTCCGGAGTCCGGACGCAAACGCCCCGACAACAGACGCGATGCATGAAAATAAGGGAGGAAAAAGAAAAAACCGACCTCCACTGCATCACGTTTG
>NW_018213097.1:0-1018 GCF_001263595.1 Phalaenopsis equestris | reverse complement strand
GATTTCATTTTCATGTGCATAATAATTTAGAGCAATAATTTAGCCTTGCATTATGCTGTATAAATTCCTATTTATTCAATAGATTATTATTGTTACAGTAATTATTATCCTTGCATATTTTTGTTCTCCTTCAATAATAATATCACGAACCTCACACAACCAAGGTTCGAACCAGCTTTTAAATGAAAGAGCTGCCTCAAGCTCCACCCGGGCGCTATCCCAATGTTCTCAGTGACGCCCCGTTGCTTTGACGCAATGACCCAATTCATCTCGGAATACAGCTCCAATACCAGCCGAACAATGACACTCGGGCATTTCATGATTGGTGAAATCATGAGTTACAAGATAAATAAATCCATCGATGTGACTTAATATGGACCAACAATACAAGTACTTCAGTTAGGTGCCGCAAACCTTCTATTTTAACGCTCAGAAATCAATCTACACTGACAAAGAGCCAACTCATTTCAACATGACCCTTATAAAGAATCTAAAATCTTAACCTTAATGAGGTTTCCAACGTCATCCTAAGAGGAAAACAATGTTTTTTTCAGAATCTTCTGATGCAGAAGCATAATTCTAGAACCCATACATTCATGTATTTTCACCCATTCACAGTTATTTTACAAGACTAAATCCCAGTAATTTCTGAAATTGATGGCATATTTTCCTCAATGGAGAATTAGCCAGGTTCCAGAAAGCAGGCTTGTTACAGATACTATAGTTGATGGTATTTTTAACTTGATAAGCTAAAATACTGACTATGGTTAAAATTCAAATGAATCTAAAAAAACTAATTATGGTTTAAAATTCAAATGAAAAAAAATAAATACCGCACAAGCAGCAATAATCATCATGCATTCTGATTCAGATTCAATCAGTACACCGACTTCCTCTTGCATTTTGATTCAGATTCAGTGAATCCATTGATTTTTCATACTTGAAACAGAAGGAATTACAAATTTTTGTTTCTAAATTGTCATCCCTCCTTCTCTATCTTCATCCCTAATACTCATCA
>NW_018213096.1:0-1018 GCF_001263595.1 Phalaenopsis equestris | reverse complement strand
ACGTAAGCAATTTGTTGAACCACGTAAATCTGTGTATTCTTTTTTGGTGTGAAATTTTTCTCATTCTATTTTTCGTTTCGTCGTTGATCGTTCACCTATTTGATTTATATATATACCAAAACAAGTGGTGAATATATCTCACAACAATTTCTCTCTTTAAGGCGGTGTTTGGTTGCGTTCTGGATTGGATTTAATAAATCTTGACTTATCAAATTCATCTTTGACGGAGAAATGCTCGAGGCACGACCGAATAAATCTCGTAAATTTATATCACTAAATTGGAATCTATGGACATTATTAATTCATAAATAAAAGCCAAATAATTCTGCATGATAAATTTGACCATATTATATATTTTTTGTTGATAATCATATTCACATTCTATCATTTAAAACATGAAATCATACAAAATATTATAAATAAATGATGCTTTGTGTGGGTATGTAGTAAGTCGGTCACAACTCTTCACCTCGGTCATGGCTCTCCCCCTAAGTTGTGTTGGTGCCATCATTTTAATTTATTATTGTATGATCTATGTTTTACATATGTACAATTAAAGTTTGTTGGATTACTCATCTACATATGAAGGATCCCTTATACTATCAAGTGAAATAGCACAACAAATATTTGATCCAAAACAAAAATTTCATTAAAATTAGGGACGTCAATTCAGGTAAGCGGGTCAACCCGAAACAGACCTAAAAAATTAAACAAGTTAGGATATTTAATCCAAATCCAACCCGAAAATTATTCGGGTCAACCTAAACCTGGATTTTTCAGGTAGATTTTGGATCAAGTTGACGTGTCGGGTCAATTTTTTACAAACCAATAATCCAAACCTCACATAAAAAATTGTGGCTGTCAACTAATATAAGGTTTGCATCAACTTTAAGTTCATTTAAGTTACTGAGAAAATAAATTTGGTTCAAGTAATCTAAGTATAGATTTGGGTCAACCAAAAAAAATAATAACTTAAATTAAGAAACTAATTATATTATTCTTTTGGTATTATCATTAT
>NW_018213095.1:0-1018 GCF_001263595.1 Phalaenopsis equestris | reverse complement strand
CTTATGTGTTTGTGTTTTAAATGTGTCATGTTTACATGTTTTTTTATGTTTGAAAATTTTGGGATGAATGTGTTGATGAATTACTAATGATCATATGATTTGTTCTAAGAGAGATATTATTATTATTTTTTTGCTTGGATAAGAAAAAAGTAGTTGTGATTTTCAGTCTTGAAGATTACCCGCACAAAGTTTATTTTTCCAATTATTATTTCGTTTGATTTAATGGACCAAATAATGGATTTTGGAAGTAACATTGAAGAAGAATTTGATCTAGCAATCGTTCTTACTTGTATTGATGATTATAATAAACGTAATATACTAAAAGAACCATGTCGAAGTTCTTGTCTTCAAGTACACACACATTTAATTGAAATACTGTGATGACATCCATCTCGATGCTTTGAAAATGAAAGAATGAAACCTCAAGTTTTCATTATTTTATCTATCATTATGAAGAATAAAAGTCTCATGAAAGACTCAAAATGAATTATTGTGGCACAATATTTATTTTATTGCATAATGAATGCTTAAGAGTTGTTAAATAATTTCAACATTCATTGGAAGCAATCTCACGACATTTCAAAAAGACTTTGAAGACAATTTATCACTTGCGAACTGAAATTATTATTCCACCATCATTTGAGATGATTCCTCGTGAGATCAAGTATACTCCAAAGAACAATTCTTTTTTATAAGGTCTATTAAATTTTAAATTTTAATTTATTTGTTTATTTGAGTTATGAATATTAATTTATGTGAGT
Organism: Phalaenopsis equestris; assembly: GCF_001263595.1. Classification (NCBI taxonomy): domain Eukaryota; kingdom Viridiplantae; phylum Streptophyta; class Magnoliopsida; order Asparagales; family Orchidaceae; genus Phalaenopsis; species Phalaenopsis equestris. Next base: position 257 of record NW_018213095.1, on the reverse strand, counting down.
TTTTTAAATAAGATTGTATAAGTGCAATTGATGGAACACATACTACCGCACATATACTTATGGGAGATCAAATTCCGTATCGAGGAAAGCATAAAAAACTAACCCAAAATGGTATGTGCATCTGGATTTGACATGATGTTTACGTATGGAAGGAAACAACGAATGATACAAGAATATTTCTAGAATGTATTTCAGATTCTCAATTAAATTTTTCGATGTCATCACAAGGTATGTCAATTTTATTCTTATCAAGTTAT
>NW_018213094.1:0-1018 GCF_001263595.1 Phalaenopsis equestris | reverse complement strand
GGCTTTAAAAAGGCATCTTTGAATTAAAAAGAGTTTGGTTCATGTTTGGAAGAATTTAGGGTTTTGAAAATGTTTTAGTTTTTTTAATAGGCTTTTGGATTAAAATAGTTTTGATTTTTGAAAAGCTTTTTAAAGTTAGTTTTGGTCTTATACTAAAAGAGTTTTGTGTGGATTAGAAATGTTTGATTTGAGCTGAGAAGAACTTAAGGACTTTGAATCCTAAAGTAAGGGGTTGGATATACTAGAAGGATTTTTAGATGGAAGTGAAGCACTAAACTTAAAATGAAAATAATTTATACAAGGAGGCTAAATGGGTTAACTAACCTAAATTTTTGTTATAAAGCCCCTGATTAAGATGATCATGACTTTCCATCGTCCAAATTGCATTAGGATCCTTATAAAATTAACCAGCTGGATAACACAAGGTATCCCTGTTACATAGTGATAAAAAATATAGATCTTCTTACTATGAGGTTATTTGTTGTGCCTTTGTTAGTAACTATGAGTTACTTCATTCTAGGGCATCTACATAATCAAATGGGAAGAATTTATTTGTTTTATATGTCATAATTTTTAACATTAATTAAGGGTTCCAAAATCTAACTTTGGCTTCTAGAATGGACTATTCTAGTTTATGTGTGAACTTCACTTTTGTTTCTAAGTTGGCTAACTTAGGGTTCACAGTTGATCTGCCTAGCTATGGTTTTTGTGATTTAAGTTGGTGGATTTTATAGATATTTTGGGGGTTTGATATTAAATTCATGATTTATTTTATCTCCTAGTTTGAGAGTTATTACAAAAATTTTGGTCTTCTAAGTTTAGGTTTTGCATTCATTTTTATATCATAGATGTTTTTCATTAATTCTCCTTCTTAGGTTTGACTTCTAAGGTTTGATTTATTGTTCGATATTGAAGCTTATATACTAAAAAAATTTTCATTCAAGCATTTCATATTCGCAATGTTCACACTTAAGCTTCATTCACATGCTTACTTTTTAAAATTCTTACAACTGAAAAA
>NW_018213093.1:0-1018 GCF_001263595.1 Phalaenopsis equestris | reverse complement strand
CACATCAATTAAAAGACTAAACAATCTCATATGTTGGCATGTTTATGATCAAATTGATCATCTCGGCGAGATAAATCCAAAAATTTAAAAATCATTCAGTTTTGAATTTCATAAAGCACGTACATATTGAAAAACAATTTATGACCAAGGGAATCAACATGGACAGTTCGAAGAGACATTTTGAGATCCCAACGAAATATATTGAAGCAGCCTTCTCAAAAGTTATAAATAAACCCTATTATTCATTTGGAGATGGTAGGAGGAAGAAGAAGGCAAGCTAACCACTAAAGCTTAACACTTGTCTCGGGGTTATCATCAGTCGCCCATTATCATGGTCAACCACGAGAGTTTGTTGTCGGTCCCTAAAGACCAACATTGAACATCAGAGATTGCTATCGACTACCAAAGATCACCGCCAACAATAAAAGGTCGTCATTGACTAGCTATTGTCAACTGCTTCCGATTACAGTCATTAAACCAACCATGACTATTATAATCAAACTACAACTATTATACTCACCTATTCTTATACAATTATATCTATAAGGTTAATTCAAAGTATTCATGACTTATATATAAGTGTTTTGTACTCTTAATTTACATAGTTGGCTATTTTAATAGAGTCTGGCTCCATGACTTTCTCCCTTTCAAGAGTTTTTTCACGTAAAAATTCTGCAGTCTCTTACACTTTTATAACAATGATGAATGATTTATGTTAAGCGCGATACGAATAATATGATCCTTAATTATAAGGACACAAATTTATTACCAATTAAGTAGTTCCTATAGCTATAACACAAAATCCAGTTCATGTTGAATATTTTACACAGCTACTTAGTAATTGAACTATAATTAATAATATGGGATGAATGATGCACTACATTGGTTTATAAGACCAATCATATCAAATATAAAAATAGGATTTTTCGCACAATAACAAAATGATGGTGATATAATAACTTGCTGAGCCACTAATGAAATTGACTAAATTATTTTAACATGAAGATCATTTATGCAA
>NW_018213092.1:0-1018 GCF_001263595.1 Phalaenopsis equestris | reverse complement strand
TATTAAATAATAAGAAATATGATCAGTCACTTTTTGCAATTTCTGTAGAGCACTTTTATAATTATTATGAATCTCTTTGGTTATAAGTTGATGATTAATTATTATGAATCTCTTTTGATAATGTTAGTAAAAGTATCACCTATTTAAAGGAGAAATTATTTGATTTATTTTCTCTGTATATTTAATGATCAATTCTTTATTCATAAATAAAATTAAATATGTACCCATCACCAAGTGAAAAAGTGGGTTACAGATCGCCTACCCATCTCAACTTAATGTTACATTCAAAACAAACAGACTCAAGTTTTGTAAGAATCAATGACCACTCAATTCACTTGTTTAACATTGGCTTCTTTTGCTGCAATCTTCTACATGATTTTCTTCTGATGACAGCTTTGCCGACTTACTATCTTCTTATGTGGTTTTGGTGAGCTTCTGTTTGCCCACACAAATTCTAATATTTAGTTATTTCTTCTGATCGTTTTGCTATGGTTTAAAAGAATATTTAGATACAAACTCTTCCACTTTCCCGAAGGACTTTAAAAAAAAAAATCCTATTTACACATTTACAGCAAACATGCAGAATAAATACAGTTAATAAAAAGTAAAGAGGATGTGTTAATACTTGTTTTGTGAGCTGTGTTGTCATCTCATGTCTCTTTGCTTAACGGAGGTTCTCCTCCTATACGCCTTCTCTTTCGGTCTAAAGCTCTGCCTGCAATAATTCAGATTTACATGATGAGTAGGTAGATTTCTAGTTATCCAAAGGATTAAAATAGATTGTTTAAATAACATACTTCGGTGTAGACTTGCTGCTTCCAGTCGCCTGCATCAAGAGAATAATAAGTTTATAAAATAAAATAACACAACTAAAAGACATTAAAAAATTATTGACAATTAAATCAGCTTTGTTGGTAAATTGAGCTTAGATTGAGGATGGCTCAAGTTTGAGTCATGGTCATGTGCATGAAGATGAAAGCTGATTCTTTGATCCTAACTTAAAGAAGAAAAAACTATA
>NW_018213091.1:0-1018 GCF_001263595.1 Phalaenopsis equestris | reverse complement strand
AGTCTGTGGGATGACTATTAAAATATTTTATTGTCAATTCTTGGTCCCTGATGAGGAGTCTCGGGGGTATCTGTGGGTTGCTTGGCAATAGTGAGTAATTGGATTCTTTTCTCTAGTCGTATCCACTGGAAGGTAGGTTGATGCCTTTGTTTGGCTTTCTTGTAGTGGTAAGCTCTGATGCTTATCTGTCTTGCTTTAGTCCGATAGATTCATATTTAAATCTTTTAGTTGTTCTTTTTTTCTTCTTATGGCTCGGTTGGCATGGGGCTTTGGCTTGGACGGTTACGTCCGATCTGATAAGTGGACCTCTTTGTCTTCTTTCGGTGGGCCCTTCTTTGTCTTACTTCCTCCCTTCTAGACCGTTAAATCTCCTCGGGTATCAATGCTAGCACATTTTTGATGTACATGAACTATTTTCATTAGATTTAATATTTGTTATGTGAAATAATTTTCAGTATCTAACACTCCAAGATTTACAGGATTTATTAAACCCCACTTCTAACGAAGCAGCCTTAACCAGTCGTGCTATACTGGAATGTTTTTGAGGTAGTTCCATAGAATATTCCAATCGTGTGGCTAGGATCCTTATACCCGACCTTATTGATGGAAAACTGGGAGGACAATGTCATTGAGCTCTCGTTCAGTGCACTTGTGTTTTTCTTGCGATTTTTCTTGCGAAAAACCCAGTTGATGTTTATTTTTGAGGGCATTTGCATTCGTAGCACCCAATTCTTATATATTTACATATCTAAACGTTGCTTTTTTACATTCATATCACCCAATCATTCATATCACATCAATTACCACTTATTGACATTTTAAGTTTAGGTGTTTGTTATGTAAAAGCGGAATGTATGTAAAACTTCCTTTTTTTAAATGTTTTTTTCTTGATGGTCGCATCTGAGGCCTTGTAGTCCTGGTGATTTGACAGCCGTCGTTTGACCAGAAGGTTTCTAATTAATGAATTTTATAGCATGTTGTTAGGAGCTGTCGGTGAATTTTATATATATATATATAT
>NW_018213090.1:0-1018 GCF_001263595.1 Phalaenopsis equestris | reverse complement strand
ATCAGGTGCATTGCCTATGTTCCTATCTACAAACAACACAGATATAATCGTTCTTAAATGTGTGTTCGTATTTCAAAGGATGATACATTTGATGAAAAGTAAAATTTTTCAAAATTCATCTAGAAGGGGATGATGTTGAACTTGGTAAGTTTGATGAAACATCAATTTTCATCTTAATACCCATATAATAAAAAATCCTAATAATCTACCCCTTCAAGTATATAAAAGCTCATCCTCAATTTACAGCAAGCTCAAGTCATAAAACCCTTATCATTTAATAATGACCATCCCATCACAACTTTATTATACCCCATCTCCCAATGTATATCCTATCAAAAATTTTCTTCAACATACAAGGCTATTCTTATAAATATTAGATCTGATTCAATTACAATAAAACAAACCCTTTTTGATTATTAAAGAAGAAAATCGGTGGGAGGAACTAAGAGAGGAGATGAATGCTATGAATAAAAATCAAACTCGCAAGATTGTGAACCTACCAAAAGAAAAAAAAATTACTATGGCATGCAAATGACTTTTTTAATATAAAATATAAAATAGATGAGAGTCTAGCAGAATATAACAAAAGATTAGTAGTCAAAAGATATACCCAATTCTATTGAATTTGGTATCAAAAAATTTGTAATCTAGTTTCAAAAAATGAATCCAATCTGTAGTCTGATTTCTTTAGTTTTGGATGATCCATGCAACAGTATGATGTAAAAATTAGTTTTTATATGAGAAAACTCAAGATGAAATCAACATAGATCCACTACCATAATTTGAAACTACCTTTACACAGAAAAAGATGTACAGATTAAAAAAACTCTACATGAATTGAAAAAATCCCCAAGAACTTGGTTTGAAAAATTCACAAAAGCCCTAATGGGAAATGGATGCAAACTAAGCCAAGGAGACCGTACAATCTTCATAAAGCACTCCTTCAATTAAAAAAAAATTCAATTCTTATCATAATGTTCACGATATAATTGTCCAGGTGATGATAGTTAAGAGGAGG
>NW_018213089.1:0-1018 GCF_001263595.1 Phalaenopsis equestris | reverse complement strand
CTCTTAAATAGAGAAAGAGTCGATATGATGGCAAATCAAGAACGCGGCATGTCAAATAAGAAACTCATGCAAAGAAAAGAAGAGGGAAGAATTTGGAAGGTTGTTTGTGCAGTTTGATAGGATGAGAAGGAAAAGGAAATTATATGTAAAATGCTAAGGATTTGGTAGAGGTGAGGCGCAATAACGAGAAGGGAAAAAAGAATATTTCAGATCTTACATACTACCCTTCTTAAAGGAATTTAATCCCAAAATTTATACTCAAGATTACACCAAATTCAACTAATGGGATTACTTTGAGTGTACCAGGCACATGCATTTCATTAATAACAATGTCACAATTATGAATCTACTGAGTGGCAACCGAAGATGAGTCATATGATATAGTGATTGATAGATGCAAATTTAATGAATAAATTCATATATTAGATGTAAATTTGCATAAAATGATGAATGTGATGCCCCAAAATCAAATAATATCCTTGTCGTTTACTTAAAAAAATAGATATAATACATGTTATCATGTTTGGAGCTTCACGGGCTTCTTGATGTGTCAAAACAAATACTCGAGTTGGAATCATTTGCTTGGGCTACTCTGAAGCTTGAAGTCGTTGAATTTTAATACATTTTAAATATATTTTTTATTAATTATTTTTTAAACGTGCTAGCTCACGATCTAACGAGTTTAAGTCTAGGCTGGCTTGAGCTTTGTTTGTTAGCTCATGGAGCTCAGTTCACAAGCCATATGTCGAGTCAAGCCCGAGTTGGCTCATGAGTCAGCTTGACTCACTTACACCCCTAATTTGAAATGTCATACTAGAGCCCTCAAAGATAATTCCAGCAATTTGGGTAAACTCAAACCTTAAAAATCTTGTGGAAAAAAATGGTATTTACATATATAACCTCCTGATTCGTATGTATTTACATGTCTAATGATTAAACATTACTTTTGATGTTTATACCGCTCAATTTTTTGCATATCGATCAAATACCACCATTTTAACTTTTAAAATGTGAAATA
>NW_018213088.1:0-1018 GCF_001263595.1 Phalaenopsis equestris | reverse complement strand
GAGATCAATAATTAAGGGTTTGTGAAAACGCTCGCTAGGGGAAGGTATTGATGGGTGATCTGTAGTACAATGAAACACACACATTATCATGTAAGTATACGAATTGAATCAAATGGTATATGGATTATTACTTCTTGTATCGAGCGACAATGAAAGGGGTGATTTTCTAACAAGTCAATTTGCTAGTTTACTAGTTTTATGATTAGTTTAAAATGGTCAATGTTTTTGGGGTTGTAAAAGTGTCTAAAATTCTAATTTTATAGTGGGAATCTAAAGTACGTGAGAAGGGTAAGTAATGTGAAGGTCTCTCTTGAGTTAGTTCAATGTAATCTAACTTTTCCCAAGTAATTTTTCAACTATATTTGTCAACGGGGATCTATTAGTCCTTATCTCTTTCGAGATATAACAAGATATAGGATCTCATATTATAGTTAGACTCACATAACCCTGCAAGAATTCACAAACATCCACATTCTCTAAAAGTATTGCAAGAATCTATTATCAATATCCATATTCCACTAAACTACTTTTTTTAAATCTAATGTACTTCTGATTTTCTTTTTACAACCCTTGATTACAAAGTAGCTTTAAATATCCAAATGGTAAGTTTGAATGTAAATTAATGTTAGAAGGTTAAAACAATAACGTCATCACTCAATAGTTCAAAAATCTAACATGATTTTTTTTTAGATTTTAAAGAATTCCAATCCAAGGGAGAGAGAGATTTTAAGTTCTATGCATGATTTTAAATAAAAACATGATTTTCATTTAATAGATTAAACCAAAGTACACGAGTTAAAGGAATGAAAAACTTGAAATAAAGCAAGCGTCATTCCTAAGACTTGATTGCCTCCAAAATTCCTTCATTGTCTGATTTCCATCACACTTTTTTTAGTCACACACAAATATGTGAAAACTCTCCTCTGTCACTCTTTGCCACTCTTCCATAAATTTTGCACTGAGCGTGACTTCTAATGGTCTTCTTCCGCGTTCCAAGAGTCTATGAGCTCCCTTTCTT
>NW_018213087.1:0-1018 GCF_001263595.1 Phalaenopsis equestris | reverse complement strand
AGAAAATTTTCAAGTTTGAAAGCACATAAAAAGTTAATCATTTTAAACTTAGTTAATAAAAGCCATTTTTGAAAAAGGTTAAGTATGTTACATATACAATAATTTTAACATTTGGAGATTAGAGCACATTAACATAATTTACACATTAGAACATATTTAATTTCATTTAATTTTATGAAAATGAGTTTAACATTTTGGAGCACATTTAATTCAAATTGGTTTTAAAAGTATTTGAGTGTGTTTCAAATTATACAACATTTAATTTCATATAATTTTATGAAAATTAAATTTAACATTTTGGAGCTCATTTAATTAAAGTTGTTTTTTTTAAGAGGGTATCAAATTAAAGCATATTTAATTTCATATAATATAAGAAAATAAGTTAACATTTTAAAGCACATTTAATTAAATTTGCTTTTAAAAGGATTTGAGTGGACTTCAAATTAAAGCACAATTAATTTAATTTAACTTATAAAAGTAAATTTTAACTTTTTAAAGCATATTTATTTGAAGTTAATTTCAAAAGGATTTGAATTTTATTCTTTGATTTTTCCAAGTAATTTTTATGCCTAATACAACCTGACATATAAGTTTGTAAGTGATCTTGTATTAGACTCATGAATTTGCAAACCTTTAATTTTAGTACATAACTATCGCACACTTTCACAATTACTATAGCATATACACCACAACATGCCTAAAATATGTTTTTAACGAACATAAACCAACCTATTTTCCTAACATGAATTTTAAGTTACCTAAACATGGATTATAAATTCATATAAGACAAACATACCCATCACAAATCCTTAAAATGAATTTTATTTTAACATAGATCCCATATAAGCATTTCTTGAATTTGGACAACATATGGGTTTTAATTTTACATAAAGCAAACATAAGCGGGTCATTAATTTAGGGAACCTAAACATAAGATTTAAATTCACATAAAGTCAACCTAAACATTTTATGAGTTTAGGGAAGCTAAAACTCAGTTCAAATTTCACATAAAGAGCAA
>NW_018213086.1:0-1018 GCF_001263595.1 Phalaenopsis equestris | reverse complement strand
AAAAAAAAAAATGAATAAGTTGTTGTCGTGAAGGAAGTCAAAGCCAAGATTTCGTTAATTGCTCAGTTAGTCTTCGGCATGGAAAACTGTCATATTAGGGTAGTTCATATAAAGACAAACTTGTAGGCTTTGGATTGTCAGGAAGTATTCTGGAAGATAACTATGAAATACTTCGCTTATAAACAATTTCACTGGCGTTGGTCAAAATCAGGAAAGAGGAAAATATAGGCTAAGTAGTTGTGAACTTATCTTCACTCGTATCACTAAATATAAAAGTGTTAAAGGAACCTAGGAATGCAAGTGTTGAACTTGGTGTATGAATTTGAGTAGCAAAAGATGAAGAAAACTGAATCTATTAAAGAGTATTCTGATCGGCTATTGAATCTTGCAAGGTAAATAAGGTGATCGGCCCGAGAGATAGGGTGATCGACTCGGGATGGCGGATCAAATACAAGACAAGGAATCAACGCATAAGGGTCGATTAAACCCGAGAGATAGAGTGATATTCCTGAGATGGCCGGTCAAACCAAGATGGGTGATCTATGTGTAGCAACCGATCAAAGCCGGATATTGGGTACTTAGCCAGGGACGACGGATCAAATCCAAAATATGAGGTCAACAGTTTGTCAATAGACTAAACCTACCAAAATATACAAGTCTGGTATAAATTTAACAATTTAAGAGGACTTGCCACTAGAAGATGTTGCCTTAGGATTTAGAAAAGGGTTGTGCTTAGGCTCGTGCCTACTTAGATTTTCAAAAGGATTTCTTTTAGATCCATTTTAAAAGTTTTATGTTTTGTATAGAGGTATTGTATTGTCTATGGAGTATTCCATCTAAGTAATACTTGAAGATGTTTTGAATTTGAGTTTTGCTTTAAAAACATTCAATTTCAACACTGAATAAGTTTAAGTTTCGTTTTAAGAGGCTTTATTTAAGTTTTTTTTATGAAGTTCTATGTTTGTCAAACATTTTGTTTTTATTTAGAAAGTATTATATATTGAAAATACCTTTTTTT
>NW_018213085.1:0-1017 GCF_001263595.1 Phalaenopsis equestris | reverse complement strand
TATGATGTTAAAAATTTAAATGTTATTTAAATTATTAAAAAAATAATTTTTATTTGTATAAATATGCAAATAAATAAAATATTTTAGTATGTATAATATATGTAAATACCCCCCTTTTATTTTTTATTTTAATTTTTTGGCAAATGATAAATGTCTTACTGCAAATTTCTCCCCGCTATAAAGACAATATGCAGTAGCGGTGAACCCTCCGTCAAAACCCCTCTCTTCCCTTCTCACTCACTCGGCAGCCATGGCGGCCCCAGACGAGCACATGATCCTTCGCCACGATCAGGCCAGGTATCGCGACATCGCCAGCCATCTCGTGCTTCGCCGTCGATTAACTCGCAGCAAATTCGCCGAGCACAAGCCCGGCGTCAGCTCAGAGCTCGACGAGGCCCCGATCGATTGGGTCATCGCTCTCACCCTCCTCATCCAGAAGCTTCTCTCCATCATCAGCTCCCCCCTTCTCTGGTTCGGACATCTCGTCGAGTTTTTCCTCAACTTCTTCTCCCTCAACGGCGGATTCTTCGGCATCCTTCCCCGCTTGCTCACATGTCCACTTTGATCACTCCCTTCTTCTTTTTCTTACCATTTCCTTTAGGTTTTAGTCGGTATTGCATCTTCTTCTGATTGATTGCTTGGTTGTTGTTATTGTTGGATGCAGTTTCTGTGGTGATTCCGAGAAGGCACGCGGCTAATTTCAGATCTATTATCTGTCACATTGATGGACGATATGAGCTATTTAGGAGCATTTTTCTGAGCGATTATACTTCGATAGAGCCGATTCCAGGGCTGGACATCAATCCCTTCTGCCTCTCGATGATGGCGGCGAAGCTCGCCTATGAGAACGGGGCTTTCATCGAAAACCAAGTCAAAAAATACTGGAAGGTGCAGATTAAATAAACCCCCTCTCTTTTTATTTATCTTTTTTAATATTTTGATGCAGATCTTAAAATTAGAGAAATATTAGATTTTATATGGTTCCTGTTCTAGGAAATTAATTAATATTAGTTTTTT
>NW_018213084.1:0-1017 GCF_001263595.1 Phalaenopsis equestris | reverse complement strand
TTATATGTAAATGATAAACTCATATATTTAAAATTATAAAAAAATTGAAATTTAATAGGTAGTTATGCCTTTTAACAGGCCAAAGCTGCTCTAAATCTAAACATTCCATTCTTCAAAATGAAAAGCTTCAAGTTGATCATTGATTTTAAAATAGTCAGATTTAAGGACAATTCTATTCATGCATGCATATAAATCGGTTCAACCTTTTTATCCATATGAAAGTCGTTGTCATAATGAATTTGAGTATTCAAATAAAATGCATTAGCATATAAATGTTGATGGAGCTGACCATTCTATTTACCATCAAATATATCTCACATTTCTTTATAAGTCGCTTCTTGTTCTCCTAAATCTTTTGTTATTTTCTCATTTGCTTTGTACGTAGCTTCATAAATAAATCTCATAACAATAGTCATCTCACGGTCAATTATTCATTATAGTTTTATTAAAGGTGTTGTGGTCCTCAAAGCATAACTAACACTGTGCCAAAATGAATCATCTCTCATATTAGTCTCCCTCACTTAATTTCCATCTATTTTTATTTCCCAAAAATTTCTATCACTTCTTTAAAAGAAAACATAGCATCCAAAGGTTTTTGCAACTCTTTAAATCTTTGTGAAATCAAATAAGTCATGGCAAAACTTGTTACTGTTGGTTGGATAAGTTCTTTATCTGTGAATTTTCTCATCAAACTTGTTACCCATGATTGGTTGTAAATAAATTTACTTACTGTCTTTATTTTAAGAAAAACATATTTATGTTGTGGCAATTCTCACAATTTTTCAAGCAATAAATCAAGACATTGAGCAGCTTAAGGAGTATAATCAAGATGCTTCATTTTCTTTATCACCATTCTTCCCACAACTTTATAAACACTTGCATTATCCATAACAACTTGAACAACTATACTCTCCCCGACTTCTTCAACTCATGAAGCATTTTAAATAGCAATTGTGTATCTTTTACAAAGGTCGATGTATCAACAGATTTCAAAAATATCATCCCATAAAAAAAAAA
>NW_018213083.1:0-1017 GCF_001263595.1 Phalaenopsis equestris | reverse complement strand
TTTTTTTTATCTGTTTGTGTGTGCTAGATTTTCATGTAAAACTAAGCAGTTAAATTATCACTCTACTGTTATGATTCCTCTTATACACAATAAGGGGTCTGACGTAGTTAAAAATATCTATTAGGAAATTGATCGTATTAAGGTTCGCTCTTCTCTTGAATTAATGAATATGAGATTACAAAAATGAACAATCACAAGTGTATAATGGTAATTTGGTTATAAGAGCCATAATAAAGCTACAATAATTGTAGAAGGTTGCTACAGTAATTATAGTTAGCTACAAAATCCATAGTCGATGGCTATAATAGAAAGAGTCAACTATAAAAGATGAAAATGGTGGTTAAAATAGTCTTGGTTTGCTATAAAAGTCATTATTGGTAGCTATAATAATCATAGTTGGTTGAAAAATTCATGTTTGGGCTACAATAACTATAATTGGCGATTATAACAACCGTAGTTGGCTGTAATAAATGCTAGTAGTGGCCAACAACCGTTGGTGGTCAATGACCACTTTTCATGGTTGGTGATGATCTTTGGTGATTGGTGAAGACCTTTGATGGTCGACAACAACATTTGTTGATCGATAATTAACTTTGCAGATCTCAAAAGTTAACTTTAATAGTCAGCTAACACTCCTATTCTCCTCCCTTTCAAGTGAATAATGGGGTCTATTTATGATCATTGAGAGAGGTATTTTAGTAAATTTAGGTAGGATCTCAAAAATACTCTATTGGGCATTGATTCCTTTGATCATAGGTTTCTTTCAACATTTGAATGTCCTAATGACCTGGAAATTAAACGGGCATAGGCTTGTTGGATTCCTTTCATTTAGAAGCTTGATCTGACAATAAGCATACAAAATTTTGAGATCATTTAGTCTTCCAATTGATATATCATAGCCTTTAAAAACACTTCACTGTTTGATCTAAGCTTATTTGGACTTGGATTGAATCACTTCAGAGTTGTTAGACTTGTATTATCGAGATATTTAGTTTATGTATGCATTTGTTGAAATAA
>NW_018213082.1:0-1017 GCF_001263595.1 Phalaenopsis equestris | reverse complement strand
TTTGTATTTTTTATTATTGTGATATTATGCATAAAATAATGTCTTAAAGTTGATGTGTTGGAGAAATTGGACTTTATGTTTTCTATAATGTTGAAATTATTTTTATTATTCTGTTCTAATTATTTTGAGAACTATAATCTTTCAGCAATTTATATTTATAAGTGTATGACAATCTTTTTTATTAGAAAAAACTGCAACATAGCAGATTATTCAAACAAATTGAGGGTGTGTTTGGGGTGGTGGTTTGATGCTTTTTTTTTGTTTGGCAAAATTACATTTTGCTTTTTCAAAAAATTGCAGTTGAAAGTTGTGTTTTGCTATCGGATCCGACCACCCACGGTGGTTGCTAGAAAATTGCTATCCGGCTTTTCAAAAAAAAATTGTAATAGCTATCGGTGTTTTTTGAACAACTTCTTCTGCAGCAACTTCACAGTTGCTTCCTGAAATAGACGCAACTGCCCTAAACAGACCTTGATTGTTACTCAAATAATAGTTTTATGATAGCAATAGTGAAGTTGCTTCCCCAAGAAGCAACTTCACAACCTCTTCTTCAAAAAACACTGGCTGCCCCAAACGCATCCTAAGGTAATTACTTTTAAAAATTCTAAAAATCAATGAATCTTCGTGGGATTAATTAGTGGAATAAAATAGCCAAATTTGACCGAGCTAATAGTTTATTTGTGTTTAAAATTTTTATTAAGCATTGTGTTCATGTTTAACTTATTCAAATTTGAGCCAATTATAATTTATTTTCATCCTATAAAATGAAATATGTACATTCTTCTATTCAATCATTTTGTATTTTTAAAGTATTGGTATATTTTGAATTCATCAATCAAACACCACTTAATGTCATGACTAATAAATGCTTGTCCTGCTATTAATTTATTGTCGTATTGTTTTACATTAATTCAACAATGCGATTAAAATGCTCGAAGTCAAATGGAAAATTAAAGGAAGATTTACATACAGTCCACTTAATTCTTATGTATTTACATTTCTAATATTTAAATTTTA
>NW_018213081.1:0-1017 GCF_001263595.1 Phalaenopsis equestris | reverse complement strand
CTTTAGTTAAAAAGTATTTGGCAGCAATTTGAGAGAGAGGTTTCACACTTCGCCACATAGAAATTTTTTTTTATATTTACCTATTACAAGATCTTTCATCTCTTGTGTACTTGAATGAACTTGCATCTTGCGGAATGAACAGAAGCTCTGTCAAAATTTAGTTTCATTTGGTTCCTTTATGATTAATAAACAGAATGAAAAGCTAATTTTTTAGATAGTAAATTTCTTCGTGAATCTTTGCAGGCATGATTTTGAATGGTTTTCCATTCCAGCTAATTGCTTTGTCTTAAGAATCCATATAGTTGTATTGTATATTTGACTACTCCAGCTTCTCTTTAGATGACCTGGGAAGCCTGGACATTGGCACTGTCATGCAACAAATTTTTTTTCAAAGCCAAGGGTTATGTTTGCCCTACATGGAAATCTATACCATAGTTCAAATAATCAACGTATTTATCTCTGCTTAGGTATTCATGAACAATTGAGCCATGGATATCAAACATTACCAAATTAAGCGCAAATTAAACCATCTGCAGGGTCTAGTAAGTCAAAGGGAAGTTGCACAAGTATGCACTTGCACGAATGTTCTTTACGCTCCTTTTTACCTTTCAAGTGATAATGGTTCATTGTTCAAGGATAGAGGAACACTGATGCAGTGATGCACCGATAAAATAAAGACTTGACAGTGATCCAACGAAAAATGTAAATTATTTGAAATTCAAGATTGGGGAGGATCTTACCATAAGCACCGCCTGTTCAAAATTCTTATAGAGTTCCACCTAAGTTTCAAAATGCGCTGCATTAGGAGGAACAAAAAATCTGTTGCAAGGCCCAGCCTGGCAATCCATGAGACTACGACTGATGGTAATTCTAACATGGCATTCAATAGGCTAGCTACTTGAAGAATTCCCGTAATTGGAATCACAATGAGAAAATAGTGGAAGTCGTAAATATACGTAAAATTTCATTATCAGTGAAAGACAATGATTACATGAAGATGCGGTTGTAAAGAACTAC
>NW_018213080.1:0-1017 GCF_001263595.1 Phalaenopsis equestris | reverse complement strand
TTGTATATTTCAAAGTTCTCGAATATTCAAATTATAAAATTTTTAAATTGATATTGGGATAATTAATTGAAGCTCCATTTGCAACAATTTTTTTTGTCTAAAATAATTTGTTGAGACAAATCCAAAGATATAAAGAATGCCTCAACTAAGTCCAAATGGGCATGAATCATGCAAGCACCTATTTAGATCATTTAAGAGATCAAACAATATAAAGAATGCCTCAAGCCAAGTCCAAATGGACCTGAATCAAGCACTTTTTAGATAATTTAAGATATCAAACATCCTTCAAATCATTTATGCTTATAGTTAACAAAATATCTCAATGAGACAAATCTAAAAATTAAAAAAATTATTTCATTTAGATATGATTAAGAAGACATCAATAAAGTTGTTGACAAAAACAATGCTCGCCTTTGACATCAATGTCGATGCATATTATTTTCAATAAAGGTGTTGCCCTCAAACATTACCATGCCAATTCACACCATTGTTAACAACACCAACACCAACGCCATTTGTTAAGGAGAATAAAAACATTAATCAGTCTCTGAATAATGAATTTATAGATTTAATTTCTTTCATAATTAAGCGATGAGTTTGATATAATGATTTGGAATGTTCAATTTAATGAGAGACCACGAGTTTTAAGCTATTGAAGTTATTATTTGGCTATTATTGCCGACTAAGTCTTTGCTGGTGATTTTGAATACTTGTATCAACGATTTAAATCCTTGGTAAATTTCTTGTAATGTTTTCTAATGATTCATCTATAATAAACTTTGCATCAAATTGTTTAGATCATGTCAGCTTCATCAATTTGCTCAAGGGCTCAAAAGTCAGACAAGATAAATCGGCTACACATTTGATATATATATTTTCTTGCTCTATATTTTATTTCATTCTTTGTATAGTGTATTTTTAATTTAATGTATAGTGTTGTATGTAGCATACTTCAAACTAGCCCAACCTACAATAAAGATAGCCACTAGAAGATTCAGAACGAGAAATTGGGGGAGG
>NW_018213079.1:0-1017 GCF_001263595.1 Phalaenopsis equestris | reverse complement strand
AAAAAAAGAATAAAATTACACAAAGTTGATTGGTATAAACTAAATGATCTATAACTCATAAAATTTAAAATTGAAATAATGAAAAATGCGTTTAAATAAAATAAATAAATAAATAAATAATAATTCATTTTTTCAAAACTCAACTCCAACGAAAATATTAACAGGACAGGGCAAAATGATTAGAATTGTTGAATGCGTTTATTTATGGGTTTTAAAATATATTTAGTTGAGCACCACCTTGCTAAACTTTATTCTTAAATTAAATTTAAATGGAGCTTGAGCATGATATAAGAATTTATTTATTATTTAATTAAGCTTAAACAATATTTTGATTTCAAATAGGTTTAACAAATTATAATGATTTAAACAAATAATTTTGTTATTACATAAAATTGAATTTATAAATTTAACTAATGAATATTTTTATTAAAATTTTAATAAAATATGTAAAGGGCGCATGATATGAAAATAGAAAAATATAAAATAATATATCAAATAAATAATCAAACTATTATTAAATATGCTTCTTTTAATTTTAAATGATGTTTTATCCAATATCAAAGAAATATGCTAACAAACATAAATTGATAGGTAAAATATTTTTCAAATTTAATTTAAAATTATTTAATGTATGGAGCCAAATGCAATCCAATCTTTTAAATAAATAAATATTTAACTCTTCAAACTTCCAAAGAAGCATTTTAATATATTTTACTGATTTTGGTCGTAAAACATCCAGTAAAGCCAAACTGCGTGCCTCCTCCATAGAGGTGTAAATCACTTAAATTAAGAAAATTGGATTTTGATGTATCTGTCATTGTGTTACAGGTTTGCGTCGGATCTAAGTATCTGATTTTACAAGCATATGCCTTTATTGCCTTTTTTTGTCTTTTTTGTGTTGGATCCTACTTGTAATTTATCAGATTGTATACAATATACAAAACAATAAATCTGGAGCTAAGTTTAAATTACAAGCATATGCTTTTTTTGCCTATTTTGCTTTTTCTGTAAAATAGG
>NW_018213078.1:0-1017 GCF_001263595.1 Phalaenopsis equestris | reverse complement strand
ATAATATTAATTTTAAAATCCAGATGGCTTATGTCTCGAACTACGCCGTCCTCTATAAGGCGTTTGTTGTAAAACTGATGGGTCTACTTTATCACGACACACTTTTGTTCGAAAGCATAACTTTCTTATCATGACGCTATTTCATGCCTAACAAAAAAGCAACACATAACAAAACAACTTCTCATGATCTAACACAATAAATCACCATTTAATCCATCAGCCATCAAATTAATATGTTATGTGGTTTGGTACAAAATTATTGCAGCACTATTTATACAAATAAGGATAAACTGTTAAGCTTCCATGGCTATGAAACCAAGAAGAAAATGCACACACATTATCATTGCTTCAATCACTCCTTTTTTCCATTTTTCTTTACAAATCAAGTGTCAAATGTCATAATTATCATGACAAGTCCTCTCAAGAGCAGCAATTCAATTGCATGTCTGGACATATATGACCACAAATTATGCTCCTCAGATGTTCGGTTGGGCTGAATATAAGCAATTTGATCAACAAATCTCTCCTTAAACTTGCACCATCTCTGTATCCTTGCGCTCCTCAGTTAGCAGGAGCTCTCCTGGCTGCAATCTGGCTTCATGCTCGCCTATATAACGCTACTAAGGATTACTTAAACCAATTGTTGTTATCCCCAGGCTTTCCTTGTAAATTTCTTGGCCAACTGAAATTTTGCAAGCTAACTTGTGATGACCCCAAATTCCCCAAATTTCCAAAACGATCATATTTGCGGAGTTTTTTACCATCTTAGTGTTATTTTCTAAGAAATTTGTAAATATTTTTTTTGTAGCCTTCATCGGGTGGCCACAAGGAGGTTGGCACCCCAACATGTATGCAGTTGTTGATCGAACTCTATTATTCCTTCTTCCGAGTGTCGAGATGGGGCTTTCATTCGGCATTTTATACCTAAAACAAACAAAACATTACAAATATAACAAAGTTGAGTGCATATTAAACAATGTAATAGCTCTCATGAATGCATTTCAATATGAATAAACA
>NW_018213077.1:0-1017 GCF_001263595.1 Phalaenopsis equestris | reverse complement strand
CTTATCGAGCCAAGCTCGAGCAAGACTCATGAGTCGGCTTTACTCATTTACACTTTTACATGGAATGAAGTGCAATGAGTTTGGTGCCACATAGAAGAAAAGACTTTGATGTTGAACAGAAGATGAGTTATTTCATGTAAAAATAATAATAATAATTGATTTATTGGTAGACAATTCTATATGATTTGTTCACCTACACGAGTTTACAAGGGAATGTTTGAATTATTAAATTATTATATTATTATATCAAATCGACACATGCGACTTGAATTTATGGTAGAAATCTATAATATTTATCAATGTAATATATTCATATTTTTTAGGATATTCTCCTTATAAAAAACCAAAAATAAATAAAATAAAGATGTGGCCTTTTATGATTTCATTCTTTTGAAGCAAGCAAACCTCTAGCACACAAAGTAAAATCATGCACCAACTATTGATTAGAACAATATTTAATAATATAACATACAAGATAAACAAAATTTAATATCATTGAATAAAAATTTAATAGGTATTTAATTGCTTAGTTATTCAAAGAGTATGGAACTAATTATTATTAATTAAGCAAACCTCTAACATAAACAAAGTGAAACAATAAATAAACTATCTATTAGAACCTACTTTAATAAAATGACATGCAAGGTAACATAATCTAATATGAGAATAACATATTGCATGTACTTAACTGCTTCGTATGTTCGAAAAGCATAAAAGTAATTACACTTTTGAGTTAAGCAAAATTCTAAAATACACAAAGCAAAATTATGCATGCATGCAAAGTATTGCTTAGATTATTTATTTTGACCAATTAATAGAGAATATACAAATTAAAATTATTAAACTACACAAATGTTTGATTCACTCAACATATGTCATATAATGTTATGTCATCATCCATAATGATTCAAGCTCTCATGTGATGGCATTTTTTAAACTTAATTTTACATATGACATTAACTTATTCCATAGGAATCTAGGAACTAGGTCATCAAATAAGTAATTATTATTATTATT
>NW_018213076.1:0-1017 GCF_001263595.1 Phalaenopsis equestris | reverse complement strand
TTCAAGAGACTCAAGCTCTGCAAATAGAGGGTAATCATGCAAGTTAGTGGGCTCTTCTCTCTTTTCCTATTTGGAAAAAAAAATTATTTATTTTGATTGTTTTGATAATGTGCTTTAGATTTGAGAAGAAATTCATAATAGTATGTATAAGATGAAACTTTTTTTATTATCCTTTCGCTTAAAACCCTAAATCTTAATCTTAAAGGTTTGTTTGGCTATAAGCATGATTTAAGTAGAATCGTGACACAGGAGCTAGAGTTTTATTTTATAGTATACATGTCTCGGTATATGTGTTTAGTTTGTTGTTGTGTCTCTATATTTTAGAATGATACACTTGTAATTAGGAGAGTCTAGCCTCTATAAATAGGGATTGTTTTGTGTGGATTGAGGATGAAAAATATTTTTATTGGTTTTAAGAACATGTCCCGTATTTTTTCGGGTTAAGAAGTTTGTTTAGTGTTCTGGAGTGGCCCGCGGTGTTCAACCATCGTTTAGTACGCTTTATGCATTTTTCCCTTTCTTGAGATTTTCGATCCAAACTGTTTCCTAAGTGTAGGTATCTGTTTTATGTTGTTTCCGATATCAAATAGGATTTCGTCACTTTTCCAATGCATATGTAAAGTGATGTGTACGTAAAAGTTTAAGTTTAAGTGTTATATACATGTAAGTACATATGAATTGAGTGGTATTATTTAAGTGCTCCTAAAATTTATAAGACATTGAAAGGGAGGGAGACCTAAGTTATTTTTGGTTAAATACTTCATTACTTATCTTAATTAGAGGAGTGAAAAGTTTGGTTTACTAAATCGAATTCAAGAATAATTAAGTTGGTAATTACTATAAATGCATCGTGTACAATATAGTTGCTTATGTTGCACGGATACAGACATGGATGAAAGACATCTGTTATTAAAGATATAGGACACGAGCATGTATTGAACACATCATTATAATAAAATTATTACTATATATATTAAATAAACACAATATTACGAATAATATAAAAAAATAAAAAAA
>NW_018213075.1:0-1017 GCF_001263595.1 Phalaenopsis equestris | reverse complement strand
CCTCGAACAATACTTAGAGAAGCCTCTTGAAGAGGATCAACAAAAGTTATTGAATCCACTCTGATCATGACAAGAACTGATGCAAAGACATGTGATGTTGTATCTCCTTTTACTCATGATGCATTTTTAAGTTCAGGATGGGGTGTTGATATCCCTCGTGACACATTTTGTAACCTTGAAAATGAATGAAAGGAAATAATCTTTATTGCTCTTCTATGTCCCATATTTTTATGGTACATTCCTGCACTTATGATAATGAACTCGATGAAAACAACAATAGTGAGGGAGAGGAGAAATGTCCTTGATTGCCTTCCATTTTCAACACATATTGCATACTTGACAATCTCAGTGATTCTTCTGATGATGCATGTTTGCCAAGTGATCCCAAATGACATCATCTAGACACACTAGCTGAGTGTTCCAGTAGGGATAATCCCTCTAGCTCCCCTAATGAGGATATCCGACAAGTCCACTTGAGAAGTGACAAAATGCTTCCTCCAAGAATGATGAAGCCAAGTTCAGAAGATACAAGTAAAGACATCATTACCCATGAGGTTGACGATCATCTTGATGTTCCTAAAAGAACTCAATAAACTTCTAGCAATGTAGATTATAATGTGTTGGTGCATCTTAAAAGGTTGCCTGCATCTCCGAGCAGCTATGATGTGCTCCTCTTGTCCTCTAAACTGAGAGAGACTCTGGTGAAAGCTTTCCTAAAACCTGAAGTCTTCCAATCTTATTATACAAAAGAAATAATGAAAGAACCAGTTGTATCGTTAAAGATGTAGCTATCATCACCTTCTCCGAGGAAGATCTCTTGTTGAGCACTACAGACCATAATCATCCACTATATGTGATGGTTATGATATAAGGTAAGCCTTTGAACAATATCCTTATTGATCACACTACATTTATAAATATTATCGACATCAGTACCCTTGAGTTTCTCTCTTTGAGTTCAAAAAGATTGTGTTCGGATAAGATTATGTTGAATGGCTTCAACGAGAAGGGACAAAA
>NW_018213074.1:0-1017 GCF_001263595.1 Phalaenopsis equestris | reverse complement strand
TCACGAACAACGAGCCAAATTGACAGCCCTACTGTCAAAGCCCTTGTTTTTACTCTCCCTATTAAATTTTGCTTCTTATTCCATGTTATCTCAGAGTTATTTTCCCTTGACATGATTTCTCTTGTTTTTATGTTCTACTCATAGGCTTTTTTGTCTGATGCATTTTGTTATTTTTAGTTCTGAAGTTGTCAATTCTTGTAGCCAATTTTTGCAATGGAACAGTTAGGCTCTACCTTCAAATTCCCAAAAACAAAAGGTGCGGATATTGGAAAAAATATAAAGTGTGGAGTCCGGTGTGGAGTATGCACGTAGAATTACATCCCAACACCATAAAAAATACAGTGAGCACAACGTCGTATTTGTCATACTCGTATTTTGTGCTGCTTCGAAGTAATCCTACATTTAGACTCCGCTCATTGGTGTGTGTCATCAATAAGATATCAACAACTTTGTTGTCCATTTATTCAATCCAATAAATCTATAAAAATGACATTTTTTTTGGTAGAAAGTACATTTGAATTAAATTATAGAAAATTACTAAATCTTGCACCAATTTGCAAATTTGTAGATTCAGAGGGTTTAAGGGGGTAGGGAATAATATAAGATTATTGGAGAAAATAGAAAAAAGTAAGTACAGTTCTCCATGATAATTTCTCATGTGCTAGAAGTCATGTTTGTAAAGAAAACTTAACTTCCTTGGCTACAGAAGAAATACTACAATTAATCACATTTAAAGAATGTGAAGATATTATAATCAATTTACTCATGAATACTATATTTTCTATGTAGAAAATGCATAGGAAATTAATGTAGAAATTATATTAAATATTATTTTAAATTACTTAATTAATTCAAACAAAAACGAGCCAAACACAATCCGGAGGCTATCCTACAATATATTAAATTAATTTTTTTTTTGGTTTATTAATAAAAATAAGATGATAATATATATATATTGAAAAGGAATGTCCGGAGGCTATTCTACAAGCCCCGGTCATCCCTCATGCGCCTAAGAAT
>NW_018213073.1:0-1017 GCF_001263595.1 Phalaenopsis equestris | reverse complement strand
ATGATCAGACGGGATGGATGAACCACAATGTTGGAAATCGCTTTAGGATTTTTGGGGAAAAGTTACCCTGCATTGGGATCCTGGTTCTTTTAGAGAAGAAGAAGAGACCTCCCTTGAGTGGTTACATTTAAATGTGATCCGAAATGCTATAGATGTCATTGCAGAGTTGATTCATCTGACAGACTTGTTTATCAGATGCATCTAGCCAAGTACAAGGAGTGGTAGAAGCAGATTGTAGATTTACATGCTTGGAATTGGGCTCGTGCTATGGTAAAAATTAATATATATTTATTCTATCAAGATGTACTTTGGAATGATAAAACTTACATGATTGACTTACTGAGAGCTTGCAACATTTCAACTTCCTTCAACTAGGTCAACTTGACAACTATGAGGAGACAAAAACTTCAATAGATGAGGTCCAAGCTCGCCTACCCTCGGGAGACTGATGCGGGAGCTGCCCACGAGACATTTGTGTGACTTCTACTACAGTATTACAAGCCTTGTTATTGTACCATGAGCCTTGATACAGTATCGTGTCCCGCGGAATGCTGCCTGCTTGCGTGGACCGAGCCGGTCCAAGTTTTTGCACGAGAGTGGACTCGGCCAGTTTTTTTGGGCCACTCCTAGTTATCCTATTTTTATATATTTATTTTGTAGGAGTCTAGGGTTAGGTTTTGCATGAGTTCGTTTGAGATTGCAGCCGGTGTTTCTTTTTTTTCTTTGAGGGTTGTTTCCGAGGGTTTCAGTGGTGCTGCGGCTGTATCTCTCTTCCGAGGTGGTGATTTTCTTTCTCATCTCCTTTTGCATTTTCCCCACGACGTTCCCATTCGTCCTCCATCGCCGCAGCTGCCACTCAACAGCACTTGTTTGCTGTTTTTCTCTACAGTTTTCTAATTTCAGTCCTTGCTTGCCGCCACTGCTCGGACAGACACCCCTTGCTATGCTGTACTCCCTCGCTTTGCCCCTTTTGTTGCTGCCATCTTCCTCCGCTGCTGCAGCTGCCCGAGACGACAA
>NW_018213072.1:0-1016 GCF_001263595.1 Phalaenopsis equestris | reverse complement strand
AATAAAAAAATTTAATCAAAACTTTGAATACTAAGATAATTTAAATATATTAGATATTAACAAAATTTCAGAAAAGCTAGTTCACAAATTAACGAATCAAATTTAAGTTAACTCAAGCTCAAACCTACAATACACCGGGCTTAACTTAAATTATAATTATTTTAGGTCATTGTAATTCAAGCACTATAAAATTTTTCATAACTCCAAGCCATTGCTCCCACATGTTGCTACAATGAAAAATGTCATGAGCACAATGGGTATGTATTTAGATTATTACACGCCAGGTCTGGAAGATGATACGCCCCGACAACGCATGGTACGATGAAATGAATTGAACTTGTTGTGTTCTAAAAAACAAAAAAGTATGCAAGTAATAACAAAAAGAAATTAAAAAATAATTTTATTTCTTAAATAAGAGTAATTGATATAGCTTAAAAAGATGAGGCAACTGAAAGAAACAAAAATAAAAGTAAAGAAACAACTATCTCAACACAGAAAGAAAATACAATTATTAATACTACATTGAAAAATACCAAAATTAAATCTAAAGCTAGGCAGTCTTCTCTGGTGGAGACAATCCGGTATGAGGCTAGGTCAAACCTATTATATAAAAATAACAAGTGATTTTAGCAATCAAACTCAATAAATAACAATTATTTATTAAAAATAAACAACAAGGAAAACATGACATGCAGTATGTCCAATAAATATGGCAATTTATTATGTGTATACATAATTTGCAAAGACTATCACATGTTTATGATCATGAATAAGTGTGACTTGACAACATACATTTTTATGTAGATATTTAAATGCCACAATATTAAATATTTTGTATAGATATGACTCATCAATCATTTAACACTACATGATAAGATTTATATATAGTCGGTTTATTACGACACCCTGAAACAAGAAAAGCTAGGCACAATCTCATGGAAATCCACTAATTTCTCTGAGGATTCGTCGGTCCAATTAGCAGTTATAAAAGAGTTTAAAACCAACATAATAATATT
>NW_018213071.1:0-1016 GCF_001263595.1 Phalaenopsis equestris | reverse complement strand
GGAGAAGGAGGAGGAGGGCATGCCACGCTAAGTGGTTTGCCACATAGGCCAGGATTTCCAACAAATCTCGAAACAGGGAATTTTTCCGAATTCGCAGGCACAGAACCAGAGAATTGATTGAAAGAAACATCGAATTCATCCATGAAGTTCATGCTGAAATCGGGTATGCTACCAGTAAAGTGATTATTATTGGAAAGAAACGTTAAGATGCCTGAAATCCTCGACATATTCGACGGAATATTGCCAGAGAAGTTGTTGTGGGAGATCTCAAGCCTCTTCAGGCTCTTTAAGCTCGGTAGAGAAGATGGAAGGCTACCTGAGAGGCGATTATTGCTGAGATAAACATGGGTCAATCTGGTGCAGCTAGAGATTTCTGAAGGTAGGCCACGATTGAGGGCATTGTCCTGGAGACTCAGTATTGAGAGAGGGCCAGAGTTGCAGAGATGGGAGAGAAGAGTACCATCAATGGAACCATCGAGTTTGAGCGATTCAAGAACTAAAGCACGGACAGATTTTCCATCTTTGTTGCAGGCGATGCCTTTCCAACGGTCACGGCAGGGATCGGAGGCAGGAGTCCAGCCAAGTTCCTGATCAATTCGGGGATTGGTTGAGAGTTTTTTGAGGAAGGAGGTGAGAGTGATATTCAAGTCGTTGGAGTTTTGGGAGCTTGTTGATTTTGTTAGAAGCAGGAGGAGAAGAGAGAGGAGGAGGAGCCGCATCAGGCTCACCTCCATGGGAAGAGGAGAAGGGGAGGAGGAGGAAGAAGATTGATGATGAGGACTTTGAAGCTTTGTTATCAGAGATTTAGATGAAAAAGGGAGAGGAGAAATCGAGAATGGAGTAGAGAGGGGGAGAAGTCAAAATGGGTGGGGAAAATTTTTTGATGGGTTTCAGGGGAAAGGGGAGATGACATATGGCTTAGATATCATGATACCTGAGAGAAAGACCGCGCGCCATTGACATAAGAGAACAATCGATTAGCCCAAAATGATTGAGGAGTCGAAAATTTAAAAAAA
>NW_018213070.1:0-1016 GCF_001263595.1 Phalaenopsis equestris | reverse complement strand
TTTTTTTTCTCTTAAAAGCTAGCTGTATAATTTAATTAAGCTTTTAATCTACCGATTTCTAAAATCTCCTCTGTTTTATTACTTCTATCAGATACATTCCATGGCAAACTACACATCAAAAAACAAATGCATACAAGTAATTGAAGTAGAAGAATGCTTCCTCAAGCTGAAATCAAAACAAAAAACTAAAACGTCTTAGAGATTTAAAAACTACAAACTCCCATCATCACGCACTTGCCCTTGCAGCTCCTGCGCTTCCTCCCACATAACCCCCTGATTTGGCTCCATTAATCTCTGCATGTTTTGCAGCACCCTCCCCTTTCTTACCCCCATGCCATGCAGCTTCAGACCTCACGCCATGCCTGGCCAGCTTGCCTGCAGGAAATCCGGAGAAATCAAACCTGTTCTCAACATCTCCTTTGTCCGTTCCTGCACTCGGCTGACAGATGCGGCGAGCGCAGAGCCTTGCAACGATACATGCTGCAACGGAAAGCACGGCGATTGCCGCCAGAACGGCGAAGACGGGGCCATAGGAGCCGTTGGAGTGGGCAGACGCCGACAATGGCTGAGGATACAGCACTGTGGGCTGAGGAATGGAAGACATGTCTTGTCCTGTGCGTAAAGGAGCAAGTTTTGTGGCTGGTTTAAACAATGGAAGCTGTGCGGGGGAAGGAAGGAAGCTTTGGGAGGAGCTTCGAGGGAAGAGAAAGGAGAAAGGAAGCTTTTTTTTTCGTCTTTGGAGCTCGGCTGCCATGGATTAGCACGACCATGTCTGGTTTTATGGACAGGGAATGATTGCGCTCCCCTGTCTCTAGTGCTACGAGCCTACTACCAGCGTACCTTCTTTTTTGTTTTTTCTTTGGTTGGAATTTACATAAATAGCACCTATTTTAATTTATTGATATATCTAGCATCAAGATTTTCACATTTATATAAATAGCACTTATAATTTTATGATCTTCATATCAAAGAAATAATATGTTTTTCATTTATAACGTTTATAGAATGAATATGAA
>NW_018213069.1:0-1016 GCF_001263595.1 Phalaenopsis equestris | reverse complement strand
AATCTAACTCAGCCCTCCATGCTTAGTTATTGAACATGTTCATATGATTCATGAAGTTACCCATCCATCAAGGCTATTTATGATTATGATATGATTTGTATCAAAATAAATGCAGGCTGATCTCTTGGGGCGTCCGGTTGTGAGGCCTCTAGATCCAGAGATAAGTGCCCTTGGTGCAGCATATGCAGCTGGCTTAGCCGTTGGAGTTTGGACTGAAGAGCAAATCTTCTCAGGCAGAAATGGTGAGGAAATTATCAATTTCTTGCCCAAATTAGACGAAGAGCAACGCGAGAAGAAGTTGGAAGCTTGGCATGAGGCTGTCCAAAAAACTTTTAATCTGGCTCATCTTAACTTTTAACACTGCTAAATCCCTCTGTCTCTTTGTATGTGTTCTAAAATAAATAAGAACTCTGTTGCATCATAGAGAGATTAACATAATTGTTTTTCTTGTGTTGGTATATATATGAAAATGTGATATTTGTTTGGTCTTCACTGATCTTTAGCTGGATTCTGTTCACCTTCAATTACTGTGATGATTGCATTATAGGGTGAGCTTTATTTTTTATGAGTATGAATCATGTATGACCTTCTAAGTTGTTTGTTTGCATCACCAACATGTTACATTGATGCAACTATTTTCTTATTTATGAAAACCAAATCTATAACCATTTGAATTTTATTTTCAATGAAGTTAAAGTTAAAATTGTATCCATTGGTCAACTAAAATGATCACCCATTGGTCAACTAATATTTCAAATGTTATCTCATAATTTTCAAAAATATATTTCAATTTTTTAGAATTATTTATTTCAATAAATATAAAATTACAAAGAAAATTTATTTAAGTAACTAAAATATCTTTTCTACTCATGAGAAAATCACAGAGTTCACATGGCCAAGAAGTTCAATCAGATATGATTTCATTTTATTTTGATTTTTTATTTTGAATTTTATGAATTATCATTGCTTTAATGGTTTAGAAATTATTTAAAATTTATTTGATGTTAATATATTCT
>NW_018213068.1:0-1016 GCF_001263595.1 Phalaenopsis equestris | reverse complement strand
CTCCATTCTACCAGAGGAAGATCATTGGAGATACAGAGAATTCAGGTCTAGAGAACACTTTCATTCTCTTCTTTCACCATCTTTATAAAGTTCTCTCGAGTTATATGAACCCATGAACGATACGTGACCCAACATCTTATAAGAGTTCAACAACTACATTGAAAAATTTATGACCTTCAATAACTATTTGGTTGCCCTGAAGAATTTCTTAGCATTCTTTTGCCCTTTGAATTATTGTGGATGTTAAACTCATCATCACTTTATGTTTGTGTTTAAATGGTCTTCATAAGATAAAGAAGAACCTCACATTTCCTTTTAGGGGCAATGAATTATCCATATTATGTTTGATATGCTTAGTTAGGAGCACTTCTTTATGGAATTTCTCTTGCTTCTTAAATGGAGGTTACTTCGCATTGTTACTGTCATTCTAGTCGTTGCTACTCCTTGTATGGTTGGTGGCTTATTGTCGGCGTCACCACTAGGAATCCAACACGATTTATCTATGTGTGCTCTAAAAAGGCCTCATGCGAGCAATGTTGGATTAGGTTGATTGCTCTAACTATGTTGGTTAGGTTTGAGCATTTTATGTCAAATGACTAATTGTGCTTTTTGTGTCAAATTAAGTCATTTATTATTTTTTTATTTTTTTATTTTTGAATTCAATCATTTTATTTGAATAGACATTGACCATTTTTTTTTATTACTCCAGAATCTTTTGATATTTTTTAAAGTTGTTTTTTAGTTAGTCATCTTGCTCGATTTTTAGTGAGTCATTTCATTCAGTATATGTACTCTCACAGGTACATGAATTGAATTAGTAGATATTATTGTTCATAGGATGATAAATATTTATGCATTCAAGAAACTAAATGATTTAGTTAGAGAAAATGCTAAGGAAATTGATAACTTAGATTTTAAACTTAGGTATTCAGATAGGATTCACACTAGAAATGGTTTAGTTGTAATCATAGATAAGAGTTAGAAAGATAATATGGTAAAAATTAATAGATTTGGAG
>NW_018213067.1:0-1016 GCF_001263595.1 Phalaenopsis equestris | reverse complement strand
ATATATATAAATGCCCTGATTTTTTTAGTAGAAAGTGAGGTGTAGTGAACGAACGTGCTTCAAAATCAGTAACAAAGACTTCAATAAAGTAAAATCCTTAGATTTGAGCTCACGAGGCACCAAACCATCATAAACCAGCCCCTCTCAAAGATTATTTTCTTTAATCCCACTCTTTTAGAACAAATCATGTTTTTAATCTAATCATTTTTATACACCCAATCATACAGATTGAATCCAATTTTTCAAAACATTTAATTCCTAAACAAAAAATTAACTCTCAAACCTCCCTGTAGGCCTACGAGAATCATATAACTAACTAATAAAAGTTATGTGTCACGTTAGATAATTTTGAAGATTTTTATCATTCCAAATTATTTCCATTAACAAAGTAAAATAAATATAAGAACATTGAACCACAATACCATGTTGTAATGCACACACGATGCACTGTGCTGGCAGCAACAAGAGCAATAGATTCTGCCAAGATAACTGCAAATAGTAGATAGCAACACATGTTAATAAAATTAAGGGAGATTTACATACATAGCACACAATTCTTCATACAACAACAGGCAAAAGCAATGCGCTACGCGTACCAGCACCCCATCCGGTTCTACTTCCGCATGATTCCTGATAGTTTCCAATAAACTGCAAAATATAACATAAAACAAACATCACATTATGAAAGGGGCACTAAAAAGGTTACTCATTTAATATCCTACTTTAACAAAGCTAAACCTGAAATTATGCTACAAAATCAAAGCATACTGCAGAAAAAATGACAGCTTTCAGTAATAAAAAAGATTGGAAGATTTACATACTACTCAATTCTTATGTATCATGTCTAACACCTAAACTTCAAATTTTACATACATGCGACCTTACGTATGCATGTAAAGGTGTATGTCACTCTTTAAAATTTTAAATGGCAGTATTTTTGAAGTGATATGAAAGATTTATGTGGTCATAATGTAAAAAGTCAAGTTTAGGTGTTAGACATGTAAATAAATAGGAAT
>NW_018213066.1:0-1016 GCF_001263595.1 Phalaenopsis equestris | reverse complement strand
AAATATCTATTTAATAAAGAGAGGGTAACATAAAGTTCATTATTTCCTTGTGTTGGAAGGTTGTCGTTCCTTTTATGTAGCAGAGACAAAAGAGAACCAACGACAGATTTTTCTTTCGACCTCTTTTGACCACCCTCGGTTCCTTTGACTGGTGGAACGACTAGCTGGATTTCCTCAACAATCACACCAAAATTTGGGGCATAAGTCAGGACTTTCTAGTGAGCATCCATCTTCAGGGACAAACTCTCAGGTTTGGGTGTCGATCGCATCTTTTTTCCTTACAACCTTCTTTCTCATCTTTTTGATTATTGTACATACAGGAAGTTGAAAACCTTTCAAAACTAGAAGATGAATGTCAATGCTCTTCTTACTTGAACTGTCAGCCATTTTGTGACTCGAGAAACACAAGAGGTATTGAACAAAATGAATAAACTGCAAGTCTTCATTCCTTGCTTATAGGGGGCACATAACATAAAGATTAATTATTGAATTGATTTTTTGTTTACTGTGTTATTTATTGTTTAATAATTTTTCTACTCTTATCGTAGCTATCACCAACAAGGAACAAAAAAGGGGGAAATAATGTGTACAATAAAAATGCCAGCACGAATCTCAAAGGATTGAGCGGCTAGGAATGAAGTCTCAGGCAATCAAAGTTCCGTGCCAAAGAGCGGGATGTTGATTGACAAAGCAAGTGATCGACTACACAATGACATCAACAGACGAACCTATCGAATGATGGACCTCTCACCGAGTCTATCAGATGTCTTTGATCGATCGACTAGTTCCCTCTGCAGAAGCAATCTCATATATACGCTCGATCGACATGATCCTGTGTGTGTGTGTGTGTGTGTGTGTCACGTACTCAAATTAGTTGGTCGGACATCCACTTGTTATTTGTAAGCCTTCTCTGGTCAGGGGTTCGATTCCCTTCGAGTGTAAGGTGTGGCACTCGAATTATTGGGCGCATGACGGATGTCTGGGGCTCGTATAATAGCTTTTGACCATTCCTTTTT
>NW_018213065.1:0-1016 GCF_001263595.1 Phalaenopsis equestris | reverse complement strand
AAAAAAAAAAACCATAAAGTCAAACTGAATTTGAACATGTAAGCGTGAAAAAATTCACATAAATGAGAGGAGCTAGACAAATAAAAATTTAGGAGTTCTGACCTGAAAGAACTCAGAATCAAAAGAGGCAACAAATTACATTTATAAAAGAAATGGATCTCACCATAATGAGTCCAAGCAAACAATGTAGTCACGGAAAAAGAAAAAAGTCATAAGGGATTTACTTTTACCCAAATCACAACAATTGTACAGACGCGCTTATCCAGTCGTTAGAGGCAACCAAACAAAGCGATACAGTTGCATTTTTTACCTGATGTCCATGACGAAAAATCATCTTACCTAAGGATAATATCAACCAAGAAATAGATGTTTTAGAGAATAAAGTAGAGAAAGAGATGAGCACATCAGATTTGAAATAGACGGGTGTTTCTCGTCCATGGAGGGTTGGTTCAAACGGAGATTCATGACCCTGGAACAAATGATAAAGAAGATCATAGAGTTTCACACAAAATTGCTTCCGCTCACTGTAGAATTGAGCGACGGCATCGGGACCGGACGCAAACAACAACAACCATAAGGATTCGCGCGACATCGGAGCAGTGTCGTTGCTTTAGGCGACTTGTGAGCTCCAATGCCGAGTGAAAGGAATCTGAAGGAGGCTCGAGCAACAAGATTTGGAAGAAATTAAGCGACATTCAGACGAGCAACAACATCTGGAGGGAATTCAAGAAATCTTGAGGCTTGGGACAAGAGACAATTAACAGAATGGGATGACGTGTGATTCGGGGATGAAGAAAATCACATTGATAAACCTCAATCTGGAATAGGGAACCACAATGGGTGGCACCCCGACGGAGGGCTGCCTCCAAACACGTCGATGTCTTTGGCTACAACAACTTAGCGGAAGGTGAATCAAGAGTAATGATGGGAACTAGGCGGGTGGAGAAGAGTAGATGAGTTTGCAAGGGATTGATTTGGACACTGCGGAGTAATCAAAAGTAAGACAAGATGGTGGT
>NW_018213064.1:0-1016 GCF_001263595.1 Phalaenopsis equestris | reverse complement strand
GACTTGTACCTTCTGAGGTATATAGCCTTCTAAGATTTTTAAGTATATATGTACCTTCTAAGGCTTATATCCCTATGGGGTTTTTGAGTGCACCTATACCTTTTAAGACTTATAGCCTTCTAAGATTTGTAAGTGTAGATGTACATTCTAAGGCTTATATCCCTATGAGGTTTTTGAGTGTACCAATATCTTCTAAGACTTATAGCCTTCTAAGATTTTTTGAGTAGAGACCATATCAACCATTTGCTCATATAAAGTCTTTTTAGTGAAAACTGTATTCATTATTATCTTCTCATCAAGACTACCTCATAGGTGTTTCTTCTAGAGAAATAAGTGAAGATTATGTTTATCACTAAGAATCTTTGACCTTTCTAAGTTGTTAAATTGGAACGTCCACTCGACAATCATAACATGTACCAAAAGAGTCTGGTTGTAATCCTCTATTAATGTTACACCCATTATATGTTATTTTGTCAAATGTGCGCAATGACCTTAATTCATTATGAATGAAGTCAAATGAGAACCCACTAATGATGTTGGACTCATCATAGGTTATTTTGTCGAAGGTGCTAACAACAGTAACCAGTTTTTAACAAAGTTAAATGACAATCTGTTATTGATGTTTAAATCATCCTAGGTTATTTTATCAGAGGTGCTCACCGGTATTAACTTGTTATGAACATGTAAAATTAAAATTCATCATTGATGTTTGACTTATCATAAGCTATTAGTCAAAGCTTCTACTTGACGACCTCAACCTATTGTGGAAGAGGTCAAAGATAAACCCTCAAGGATTTTGACATATCTTGGGCTATTTAGTTGAAGCGTCTATTTGATGATCGTAGCTTGGTTTTAAAGAGGTAAAATTGTGTTCCTTAGGATCAATTACCCTTAGAATTAGGTCTAAGAGATGCTCTATTTTCTTGATTCTATGATGTAGGTCAAGATAGACTATATTTTTTTCTTAGAAATATGATTGCATTCATACTCAAGAATGATATTTGGTAAGTTTTTTT
>NW_018213063.1:0-1016 GCF_001263595.1 Phalaenopsis equestris | reverse complement strand
GACCTGACTATCTCTATCTATTAGGGATTAGTCCTCCCTTTCTTTGACTACCACTTTGAGCCATGTTACTCCTCTTGCTGTCGTTGATATCATCTTGACGACCTGATTATCGATGAGTTGTCGGCTTTTTCGGTTACGATGCTTTGTCCACTGTCCTTATGGCTGGATGTGCTTTGATGTATTGGGATTCCCCGTCAAGATGATTCAATTATTTTGCAGGCTTCGTATGATGATGAGTCTGTTACCCATGTGGGACTTTGAGAGACTCACTTTTCGCCTTATAGTTTAGCAGGAGCTTTGAAAGCATCGGAGCATTCCCATGTGAAATAATCTCGTGCTGGTTGTCACTACTAATGTAAGCAAAACTCATTTGGATCCAGAGTATTCTTGGGGAACCTTTAAGACGTAATTAACCAAGTGAGTTATGTCCTCCTGGAAGCACTCTAGACCCTATGACAGACAAACACACCTGAATCTCTGGTTGTGAGTAATTTACATAGGTTCTTTCACGAATATTAGTCCAAGGTGCTTCTGTCCGATCATGTTTGGACAGACATGCTCGACCTATTATTGCAAGGTTTATCCCACATAGGCTCTTCACGTTTTCTTTTTCTAATTTTTCGTCTTCTTCGTATGTTCGTATTTTCCAGTTCATCTCTTATCATGATCATTCACATGATTCGAAAGAGAGATTTATTCGGAAAAGGAAAATATACAACCATAGACAAACTGACAACTTCTTTAAAAATAAAAGAAGGAAATAATGAAAACAATACTAATAAAGGATCATACACCAAGTTTACAAATTTATAGTGTTGTCCCCATGGTTTTATCATACAAATTCACACAAGAAAAATAGTTTTATTTTCTTTAATATTGAAATAATGTTAAATAAAAGTGGTTTTTAAAATGTTCAATAGCTAAAGATTGTTGAAGAAATAATTTAGAATACTTTAAATAATTCTCATAAGGTATCCCAAGTAAGCAATAAAAAAGCAAATAAATAAAAAAAAAAA
>NW_018213062.1:0-1016 GCF_001263595.1 Phalaenopsis equestris | reverse complement strand
TCTGTTGCTTCCAGGCCCAGAGCTTGTTCTCCCGCCTACCTTTCCCTCCATCTTCTTTCCAGCCACCGCCTTCTTCATCCTCTTACTGCTTTATCTAGATCAACGCACTGCTTAAAATAAGGTAACTCACAAGTCATCTAAGTATACCTATTCCTAATCAGCCTATCGAGTCATTTAATTCTTATGTCACATAAATGTATTAATTATTCAATAAATGAATGATCTGTCGTAATAAAATCATAAATGTATGTCCACATTTGATGAGAAAGTTTGCCACACAAACAAAAATAGAGAAGTTTATATACATGCCATATAAGTGATGTATTTACTTATCAAATATCTAAAATTTAATATTTGGACTTGTAATATTTTATTATTATAAATGTATACAAGAAAAGTGCATCTTAAGTTTATAAAGTAAATAATTTTGTTATTTTTATGCAATGTTAGACTTGATTGTTACATATGTAAATATGAAAATTTAGATCTTAGACATATAAATATGTAAGAATTTGGTGGATCTTTTGCCCCCTTCGACACGTTGAAGTTTGATTTGTATTAGGTTTGATCAGTTCACAAGCGTAATTTTATTTTATTTATTGGTTCATTAATTTTGTATTTGCAAATATATCTCGGTCTATGTATCAATCAAATATACGATATGCTTTATGAGAAATTTATTTATTTTCTAACAAATTTATAGTCATGATAGACGCTCGTATCTTATATAATTTGGGTTTTAGTAGGCCTAAAACATGTACTCCAAAACATAGTTTAATATTTCAAAAAATAATTAGAGAAATCAAAAGTTCGTAGAATATTGAATGTTTATAATTGAAATTAAGGCCGTATTAAGATAAATCTAATGAGGTTTTGATCTTCAAATTATAATATCATTATACATTGAAAAGCTTAAGAAAAAAAATTCATATGATCAAAGCACCAACCCCAATCACCTAATCGAATGCCCTTATATCTAGATTAGGGCTACAAAAATTTGTTGCCTCGGCCTCTCT
>NW_018213061.1:0-1015 GCF_001263595.1 Phalaenopsis equestris | reverse complement strand
AATATTTTTTGAAATTAATATCATAATGCTTTTTCTAGAGGTTAATGTCATGTATAAGTTAAGGTTATAATAAATTTTTATTATGTAAATATAAAAGTGTTGATTTGTAAATCATACAAAATTTGTCTTTTTGTATATTATTTTTTTATTATCTTTTTCCTTAATTTTCTGCCCTAACAAGATATACATTAATATAGAAAAAATATAAATTTCTTAGAGAAAAGAAAAGGAAGGTACATTGCGACTTCTCACCGATTATTTTAGGTCTTAAAAATATCAAATTTCTCAAGCTAATAAGGAACGATCGCGTTATAATTTATAATAATGTAAATTTTACAGGAGTTTTTTGTTAAAATAAAAAGAGGCCTCTTTTTTTATATCTTTATTATTTTTATTTTCTTCAGTTTTTTAATAAAATAAAGCACTTGATAGCTTAAAAAAATAGAGGATAAAGTGAGGCATTAATCCCTAGAAAATTAATTCAAACTTTAGCTCAGAAAATAAATGAGTTTTTTCGAGTTGTTTCGAGTAATAAACCAATTGGCTGAAAGTGGCTTGGGTTCGACTCAAAGTTACATATATAATGCTAAGATAAAATCAAATATAATAAGTTATAAGTCGATTTCGGGTTGAAACTGAACCAAATAACTCATTTTGTACTAACCTGTTTCGATTTCGAGTTGGATCGATCTCGACTCAATTTTGAGTTGACATGGCTTGAAATCGAATATAAAAACCCATGAGCTGGTTTTGAGCCGCACTCAATCCTTTCAAGCAGATCCCAACTCGGCTCGAAATCAGATCCTTAACAGCCCTAAGAGCACAAACGCAAAAATCAAAGGATCGATTATTGCTCAAAGCACCATTCACAAAAATATAACAAGCTAAGGATCTGTTGGATTTTATTTTGAGAATATTAAAAGTGAATATAGATTTTAGTTGTAATTGAATTTTAAAAATTATGTCAGGATATAAATTAAATAAATGCATTTGCCAAGACACCTTGATACAAATT
>NW_018213060.1:0-1015 GCF_001263595.1 Phalaenopsis equestris | reverse complement strand
TAGCGATTCAGTGGGAGGCTGATATACTTCTTAGTGGCATCTTTAGATGGAACTCTTAATATGTTGGGAGAACAATGATTGATGCAACAACTTATGTTACAATGGGCTCAACCGGTTGCTTACTTACCTTCTTTGGTTTGTTTAGATTTTGCTTGCAATTTTGGTTATCTACACTTGGTCTTTGAAACAGATTTCTTAATCTTTGCCTTAACCATACTTCATGGATGGGGCCTTATTATGCTGATAATTCCGAGCTCTCCTTATTTAACTTTCTGCCTTCTGCTTCTATTTTAGTATCCCAATTTTTTCTTCTAAGCATGGTTGTAAATGTATTAATTGTGCTTCAATTTTGCCACTCTTCGAACATGAGTGCGGTATGCTCATCGAACATGAGTGCGGTATGCTCATCTTCTCTTATGGAAGTCTGCAGTGGCATTAACATGAGATCTTTCCAAACATAATCATTTACTAATCTTTTGAGGTTGAGAAGCTTTATTGCAAGATTTAAGCTTATTTTTACTGTCTCTCTTTAGATGACTTGTCTGCTGGAAATTCTTGTTGGGAAACTCATGGTTGAAATGCTGGCCTCACTACACCCTTAAAAAAATAGAAGTTCTTTGGTTGGTGCGGAAATTTAGACACGTTTCTATGTCCAGCTCCCATCACTTGTTCAACTGCGTTGAATAGTTTAAGATAACGGTTTAAGGCTTTAATTAATAGCTTCATTTAATGCAGTGCAACTAACAATTTGTCTCGCCAATCGGTTGCTTCATTTAATATAGTGTTGCAACAACTTTTTTCACAGTGATTTTAATTTATAAATTATGAGCTGTGATTGTTGATTGAAGGAGGCTATTATATTCTGAACATAACAAACTCAAGCTACATATCTTATATCTTATGGTAGTTTATGGCTTAACATCTAAAAGAAAATTACAAATTTTATGTATAAAGTGCAGTTACAAAATGAAGCTAAAAATAGGGGCATTCACATGCATACCACCCAATTCTTATA
>NW_018213059.1:0-1015 GCF_001263595.1 Phalaenopsis equestris | reverse complement strand
CATTTCTAGTCTTTGGACTAAATTGAGAAAAGATTTTTTTAATTTTAATCGTAGATAATTGGAAATATTTAATATTTCTTAATTTAAGTAATCAACCCCATAGAAAAGTGGTATCTCGAGATAATATATTACATTTGATGTTGCATCTGTTTATTTAAATATTTAAATCTTCATATCTGTAAGGTTCTATAAACACACTGTTCAATCAGAAAATAAAACTAACAAAGCCTTTTTGACAATGTTTTTTAAGCTCTAATAACATTAAACTTATATGCATATATTATTACTCAAGAAATATAAAAATTAAGATAAAAATTTTTAAATAATAACTCTCAAATCCCGAATATTATAATCCTCTTCAAGTTTTAACAAATAAATAACAAGTTTTCTATTAAATAATTGCATCAAAATGATTTTTTTTTTTTAGTGGAGATCTCTCTTATTAAGTTATCACTCTAGATCAAGTCTTATGATATTGACACAACAATAACATGAAAAATATTTATTTAGATAAGATTTTACTAATCACAAACTTGATGAGGTGACACTTAATTATTTAAAGTTGTGTCCATTAAGAGAAATTTCTCCTCAGCTACCCAAATTGTTCATCTAGATTTGCTTCTTTTCATATTCACTTTTATACCACATATGTTGGAGAAGAGAGACAATTTCAAAAGGATTAATGGCTTAGAATGTAAAAGGTATTTTTTTTCCCCTAATATTTTAAAATGTGATTTTAAGCTTTTAGTGGAAAGTTGTGTCATTGATATTGGTTGGAAGGAAAACTAAGGCTAGTCCAACATGGGCTAGCATAGGTTAAATTGAATGATCAATTTAAGGAATGAAGTTTATGCACTGTTAAGGACTAGAATTTAAATTAAATATCTAATTTTTTATTTATTTACTGCTTTAGAGTATATGCTAAGAAGGCAAGGCTAAGAGAGGCTTTGATTGAAAGAAGCTAAGTCTAGTTTGGAATTGTTTAGTTAAAAAATGTCTTTAGTGGGAGAGTTTT
>NW_018213058.1:0-1015 GCF_001263595.1 Phalaenopsis equestris | reverse complement strand
TTCTCAAAGAAGTATCTTCTCTTGCTTATTATTGTCTTGAAGATGAATCCCATTCAAGTAACTGAATTCTAGAATTTTGGAGACGAAACTTCTATAAGAGATTCATAAGATAGATAAAGAATGTTTCAACTACTAAAAAACAATGCATATCTAATGTTCTTATATGAAAGCCACAAGTCAAGAGCAAATATGATAAATGATAAAGCGTTTACAAAAGAAATCAAGCACCACAAAGATAACACCAAAACTTCTATTGTTAAGCTTAAGTATGGTCACATTCATATGAAAACAGATAAGATTTAGTTTACTAAAATAAATCACAATCATGAGGTACCATACAAGAATAAAGAAGGGGCCTCAATTCTCTCAAGAAAATTAAAAAAATAACTTCAGAGAGATAACAAAGAAAAAAGGTTAAGTATGATAAAATTATCAACTTCAAAAGTTACTTGAAAAGATAGCAACGGTTCATTGACATGATATTTTAGACTTGGGAAAATAATTTCTGTACTTTATTTCACTCTCTCCTATTCTTCAATTTTCTGTCTCTTCTAAATTCTTTTTTAACTTGTTCAAAAAATACTTAGGATGGCTGCATACTTCCATGCTTGATAAGCTTTAATGCATTAATTTATATAGCCATCAACTCAAAGCATTACTATATAGTTTGTGCAAAATCTCCTAAAATATTTTCAGGCTTTTATTAAATAAGTTGATATATACATCATCATTTAATTCATACATAAATATTGAAATCTAACAAATCAAATCACCAATTTATTAGCTTTTTTTTATGAACAATATTAAGTCAATACCTGGCAAATCTTTCTCTTGACTAAATGTTATAATAAATGGATTTTCTCTATAACTCTTTCTCTTCAAACCAATCTCTTAAAGCCTGAAATGGCTTAACTCTGCATAATCACATTAAACTTCAAAGTCACTTAAGCCGAACACTTGCAATAGAATTGTGTGGCATAAATGCTATACTCTCAAGTGATACCACTGAATTTGA
>NW_018213057.1:0-1015 GCF_001263595.1 Phalaenopsis equestris | reverse complement strand
CTCCTCTTGGATCGATCTCCTATAAGGTAGGCTAGTAGACTAGGTCAATTTTCTTGCAATGGTTGGCCTAGATGTCTTTGTCTGGTTTCAATCTAAATGGTTCTAGCTCATATCACTTGATCATCTTTTTGTCCTACTGGCTAGATCAATTTTGGCTTTGGCTCAAATGACTATATCAGGTCAGATAAGTGGGTCTTCTGATCTTCTATCAATGCGTCTTCCTTCATTATACTCTCATCCTCTATAGACCGTTAGATTTCCTCAGAATTAATGCTAACACATTTTCAATGTACAATAACTTTTACATTGTCTAACATAAACAAGACAGCAAGAGTAATTTATTTCAAAAACTCAGCAGAAATATAAAGCCACTAAGGCATGAAAAAAAAATGTTGTGTTACAAGCTTCTCATCAGTCAATATCTCAACCTGAAGATGACAAAACATATAATCTCTAAAAGCAATAACAAAACTTTAAACCGATTCGTTGCTTAAATCTATAAATCTCATTCAAAATCTGGTTTGTCAGGGAAAGTGCAGCCAGATCTCTGAATAATAACATTAGCAGCATAGCAACCAGCCCTAACACAGTCATCTATGCTCTTCTCCAGAACCAACTGGGATAAAAATCCTCCTACAAATGCGTCGCCTGCAACAAATCATACTGTTTCAGTCCTCTAATAATCATGAAAAAAAAAGGTTAAAATGATCCCAGCTCGCAAAATTTGTAAAAATGGCAAATATAATCCTCAAATTCTTATAATGGGAGCTAAAATAATCCTATTTAAGTACTATTCGAACTCATATTAAAAAAATTCGGGGACTATTTTGACACTTTACTCCATCAGGAAACAACACAATACAGGCAAATAACATTAAATTAGCCTCGCATTTCTACACTTTTCAAATCCCTCCTCCTAATTTACTGAAAATTACCTGCACCATTTGTGTCGACCAGCTTCTCCTTGGGTAATAAGATTACGGGGAACAACCTCACCTGATGCCATCATTTATAA
>NW_018213056.1:0-1015 GCF_001263595.1 Phalaenopsis equestris | reverse complement strand
TTTATTATTAAATTAGCACTTATATATTATAAATTATAAAGGAACTCTATTTATTATTAAATTAGCACTTAGGGGGCGCATATTTAAGATACATACCTATGTGCCCCTCTAATATTTTTTTATTCACGTCATTAATATTTTTGTACTATTTTATTATAATGTAGGTTACCATTTTAAATTATATAAGATATGGCAAAATTTTATTAATTTTTTGAACAAGTTTTTGCACCATTTCCTTATAATGTTCGTAAATTTCTTAATTTTTTAAACTATTTCTGTTATGTCAAAATTTTGTTTGTAATTTATTTGAATTATCAATGACACATCGAAATACTATCCGAAACTATTATAAATTATTTTTGTTTATTCGAATTGTTACTCGTGTCATCAAGATCTTGTCCTGCACATTATTGTTAGCAATGTACGAACACTTTAGTTTTATATGAAGTTTATTTAAAGCTCAATGCATTTTATTTATGTTTATTTTTATTGTGCAATATTTCTTATTACGAGAACACACTATAATTATCCTTAGTTGAAGCTATAAAAAACTTTTTCAAAAAGGCTTAAACTTTCTAAGGGGAGATTGGGATGTAAGCGATTTTCATACCCCCTCATCACCTGAAAGTTCTTATAGCTACAAATGCATTTTTTCATCACATACTCTAAAACAATTAACACTTTATATTGCACCCCCTTCTTTGTTGTTATAATTGAAATAATTTAAATTATATTCAAGTGAATACCAATTAAAATTTTAATATTGTATGAGTTTATATACAGTTTGGAAACCTGACGGCGCAGAAGAAGATTGAAATAGTTCCTCGACTGTTTGGTGTAACTACAACTTATATAGATCTTACATAATTTTTAACATTTTATAATTAGTGATTTTCTAAATTTCTAAAATTATTTTGTCCACGTTGAAATATTTCATTGCTACGGTGGTTTTTTATGAATTATTGATTACATACCAAAACACTGTCCGAAAATATTTTAAGTTATTTCTGTTATG
>NW_018213055.1:0-1015 GCF_001263595.1 Phalaenopsis equestris | reverse complement strand
TAGATAAATCGTTTACAGTGTTGTGCTCGTTTATTTAAACTGTCTATATGAGATCGGTTCTGTCTCGTATTTTCAAAAACTAAACTAATACTTTTCAAAACTCTATAATTATTATTTTAAAAATGTAAATTTCCAAAAAGGGGATCGACATGTCTTCCAATGGTGTCATGGTCTTATAGAAAATCATCTTTAAGCTTCATCATGTTGGTCTTAACCAACTCATCCAAGTGTTGAGGGTTTGAGACCACCCATGTGGGATTTCACAAAAGAGCTAAAAAATGGTTAGAACTCTTAAAGGGGCGGGTCCCATTACTAGTTTTCATGGATAGTCAATATGGATGTTCTATTGGATAGATCCTTGTTCTATAAGAAGAATTTAGACCTCACTAAAATGAGGAGAACACCTGATAAGCCACAAGTCCTTTCAAAAAAGACATAAATATTGATTTTTAACTTTACATCTAGAAAATGTTTAAGAATAATAATTATTAGAATAATGTAATTTAAATAGAATTTTTCAGAGAAAAGAATTGTATGTTTGTTATAGATTTTATGTATTGTAATACTTAACTAATAATAGAAAATATTTTAGCTCTCTATAAATTGAAAACTAGAACTTATTGTATTTGCTTAAATCTTTTTCATATTTGATATGAAACCATTTTATATTGGGAAGTTTAAATGCATACCACATAACTCTCACATATTTTCATATCTAACATTTAAAATCATATTTAAATTATTAATAATTTAAAGTCAGATATCTATGCATGAAATGTGTATTTCACTTTTAAAAGTAAGTGATAGTGGAATTTTTAAAATTATATTAAAGGTATGAATTTTAAGCATATAAATAAAAAAGCTTAGGTATTAAATAAGTAAATAGTTAGGAATTGTATAGTATGTATGTAAATGCTTATTTACTATTTATGTAACCAAAGTTACTTAAGAATGATACCACCCAATACTTTTGTGTTTATGATATTAAATTTTGCTTTAATTTCAACTTATAAAT